>NC_026000.2:56325006-56426840 GCF_000442705.2 Elaeis guineensis
TGTTGAGTCAAGATAGGATTGACCACTCCTGATTAATTCAGAGAGAATATCTCGCTGTGTTTTAATTTAGCAAAACCTAGCTGGTAATCCTCGTGAGGAGTCACGAGATTACAAAATTTTGAAATACAATAGAGATGACTTGTATGAGTGATGACAGCATACTGAAGTTGTTTTGAGTATTATTAGTTAAAAGGATGAATTATATGGTAACCATGGGTCAGGATTCTTAGAAGTTGCTTTGGCATACATTCGACCTATCTAGACATCGGGAACCATTAGTAGATGGTTACATTCGATTGATACAGAAATTAATTTCTGTGCTACCCGGACTTAGGTTCGAATCTATAGGGTCACAACACATAAGAGGTTGTAACCTAATCAGATGGTTAATCGATGATTGAGAATCATTCTAAGATTGAACGATCAATGTGATTGATGTTGACCTAATGCAAGTATTGCAGAGGATCAATTAGCAATTGGATTCCTAAATGGCTCAATCTGATTGAGCAATTGGCTGAGATCAAGTCTAATTGAATTTAATTCAATTAGAATTAGTTTGGATTTAATTGGATTAAGTCTAATTAGTTTATTGGATAAGCCAATTGCAAGGGAGAACAAGTTCCTGTTTGATAGGACTTGTATGCACCTAATTCCTAATTAAGTTAGAATTTAAATCAAAATTAAATATGGTTTAATCTGATTTAATTAGACTCTTAGTTGGACTAGGATCATCATTATTAGGTTGTAATTAATTTGGATTGGGTTCAAAGTGTTTGACCCAATCTACATAAGAATCCTAATTAGACTAGGACTCCATCTCTTCTTTGTGCCACTAAGAAATCTTAAGCCCACGCCCCACTAAATTAATTTTAGATATTTTTTATGATATTTACATCCAAGGAATATTATCTCACATCACTTATTTTAGATATTTGAATTAGATTTGATTTGATTCAATATGGAAAGAGATTTAGCTAATTATGGAAAGTGGTTTAGGTTATCCTTTTTTGAAAGAGTCCCTCTTCACAAGGACTCTTCTCTCCTCTCTTGTGCCAACTTTCTCCAAGCTTATCTCTTCTTTTTGTCACCTCTTTTATGGTTATTTTCATGCTCTCCATGAAATTTATGAGGAAGGGGGCATCCAAGAGTTGGACGCCCCATGGACTCCTTGTTGATTAGGTCTTTTGACCTAATCTGCCATATATAAAGTTGCCGCCCCATATGAGATGAAATAGGCAGTCAAAAATCAATAAAAAATAGATAGAAAAACCAAAGGAAAAATAGGATAGCATGGGTGGTTTGAGGCACCAATATCCATGGAGGAGAGTCCTCTATCAAGAGATCAAAAGTTGATGTCTTGTAGAGAAAAAAGGTAAGAGAAAAGATTATCTTCTCTCATTATTTTTCATTCATATTATTCTCTCTTTGTTTTTTATATTTTTTATGTGATAAAATTTGAGAGAGAAAGAGGATGGAATGGGTGGTTTGAGGCATCAAATTCTTGGAGAAGAGTCTTCTATCAAGAGATCAAAAGTTGATGTCTTGTAGAAACAAAAGGTAAGAGAGAAGATTGTTTTCTCTTATTATTTTCTTTTCAGATTATTTTCTCTTTATTTGTATTTTTATATGATAAAAATTTGAGAGAAAAAGAGGGATGGCATGGTGAATTCATGCTTTAATGAGTTGGAGCATGGTGATCTAATTTTGGACATGATCTGATCACGTTCTGATGAGAGAAGAAGAAGAAAAGGTCTTCTCTTAAGGTTTATTTTAGAATTCTTCTTCTCCATAAATCATAAAATTTTTTTATGAGAAAAATCAGATATCATAAAATCTGAAAGTTAGGGAAATATCTAGAGAAGAAGGTCCTCATGTCCTAGCATAGAGATATTTTCGGAACATCAATCATTGATGTACTGAAAGAGAAGAACTGTCTTCTCTTAGCACCCTTTTCTTTTACATATTATTTTTGATTTTTAGGAGGTCAAAAAGTTTGACTTCTCCCTCCTCATATTCTTCATCTCTTTGAATATCCAAGAGATCCAAAGAATATTTTTAGATTAACCATCCGAAGGGATCTGCAAGAAGCTAGCACTTCGAGTGGATCTTCGTTCGACGAACCTCTAATTTTGTTGCAGCCTCGTGTGGATCACCTGTAGAGGCCGGACACGTGTGCAGCTCTAAAGGCAACAAAAAAAATTAACTGTAGAGTTTTTGACCTGCATGAAGGTAAGAGATCTGATCTCTTCTCTTATCTAGATGTGATCTAGGTTTTAGATCTGAAACTGTTTCAAATCTAGGGTATTGATTTGTTCAATACCAAAGCTTTTATTTTTTGATTTATAGATACAATATGACATGTTATAGATCCTAATTATAGGATTTAGTAATTTGATTACATGCATTTGTAGATTAAATTATTTAATTTATATGTTCCACTATGTTATATTTCAAAAATATTTTGAAATTCATGCATGAAATCCTACACCTATTTCCAACAGCATCATTATGCGTCAAGATAATATCACATCAATCTCCACAGTAAATCTTGTGGATAGCATAACTAATCTACTATGGTTCTTGACATAATACTGACTTGGTATGAAGAAAAGCATGGGTAGTATTCTTAACACTTCACCATTATGACTAAATATAATTTAAATAAGGGACTTAGGTCTCATGCACATCCAAAATATATACAAATGCATCATATACAATTTTAATTCTAACTACCAGTATGTAAGAGCATATAAAAGAAATCAAATGGTTATAGACTTTTGAATAAAATTCATCCAAGCCACAAGATGGTATATGGGGTCAAACCCTAGGTGCATCATAGATTGAACCATCTCATGGTCAATCTTAGTACTCCTCTACTCTCCAAATATCTTGTCATCTAGTCTTCATCTCCATGAAGCCTTTCACAAATGCTCTACCTTTATTAGAAAATAGAAAGAAATAATTTCTATCTATTTTTTAATAAAAAAATTTATAATTTTACATCAATATATAAAAGTCTCAATCAACAGTTGAGAGAACATACAAAAGAAAGGTACGGTCAAAAATATAATGCATCAGGGCACTCAGTCCCTATTGCAACTATTATAGATACATCTATATAATCAGCCAACATGAAAGCATTCATGTGTAAATCCATCACATAAATGTATCCTAGTCCATAACCACTTATCATGCATTTTATAATAATTATAAAACATGATAATAAGCTTCTCTTGTTATTCTAATTGTGATATCATTTATGAATATGTCAATAGAGATGTTTAAATATATAGGCATAGAATCCATCTAGGATTTTTTATTCGGATTCAACTCTTGACCCAATATAAATTTTAAATCAATCATTTGTCATCTCTTTGAGTTGAATTGATCGATTCTTAGATTGATCCGAATCCAATTAGGTTAGCTAAGATTCGGTCAACCATGACTTAAGCCCTAATCAAATTAGGTCAATGACAATTTGATCAATCTAAATTAAACATAATTTCTAATCAAATTAAAACTATGAATTTGATTTAATCTACAATCATAAATTCTAATCATATTAGATCAATGTATTATAATTAAAACAAATCCATCGATAAAAATCCTAATCAATGCATCTCCTCCATGATCAAACTTTTTCGGCCCCACACATACCTAGGGCAATAATCATAATGAAAGACCCAAAATGATGAATGCCCAATTCCATGGTGGCCAGCACTTGGATCTTGGGTGAATGCAACATATGCAAGAACCCTAAGTCTTGGTAATGTACATCCAATGTATCATTTCAAGGCTTCGCACATCGCATGCACTGGATTAACAATTTCATAGAAAATCATATCATAGGATCTAACTTAAATTTATCTCACAAGTCTAAAGACCAAGAAATCTCATACCCAAGTTTGATCATGGACTGATAACATTTATCCTTAACAAAAGATGCATCAAAAATATCAATTAAACATCATTCAGAAAATCTAATTTTTGACATAAAATAAACTGGATCTAATCCATATCACAATAACAACATAAAGTTTGATTGAATCAATCAAGAGTGATTCTGATACCACTGTTGGATTCCAGCAGTGCAACGAAATATATTTTTCAAAAATTTTACATGCATTCAACTATTGAGAATGAGTTTTAGCAATTAAAACATGACTACCGGAACATAAATCCTAGGAACTCCTTGATGATTACAAACAAATAATTCTAGCATGCATATTAATGAGGGATTAGAAGTCATATACCAAACATGAAGATGATGATCTGGTAATAGAAAGATCTCTATAAGGTTCTAAAGTAGAAGCCCTCCAACGGTGATCCACACGGGATAGATCAGGGTCCTTTCTAATTTGACATAGTGCTGCAGCCATTTTCATAAGTTCACTGCCAATCATCCTTCTCAAGAACGGATTGTACCACTGCTAGCACACCTTCAAAACCTCTACTAGGACCACACTAGGAACCATTCTTTACAAGAACTCACCATCCAAAATCAATTTGGAACTCCAACACTTGAAAAATCCAACCCTTAGGACAAGCAACCCTTGCTTTCCATTTCTCTCTTACCTTCCTTTCTATTTTTCTTTCTCTCTTTTCTTTATCTTTTTTTTGAATTTTTTCTATCTTTTCTTTTTCATTTTCATGCCCAACAACCAGATATAAAACCCTTGCTTTATCACATAAGAGACGTCCCTTTTATAAGATATAAAAGGGCACCTACATGGGACACCAACTATGGGCGTCACTTGATTTTTCTCTGATGAATTAATTCCTAATAAAAGAGTTTGTTAGGTATTTAACTAGTAGGACTCTCCTCTATGCACACCTCTCAAGGCACCATCTGATGCCACCACCCTTAGGAAATAGTGTGGAATAAATAGGAAAAATGGAAGGTTGGTAAGAGTTTAATATGAGAAGGACTCTTTCTTTCTCATTGCATAAAAAATGGGCATCCCAATTGATATTTAGCATGTAAGTTCCTTTATAGAGAAGGACTCTTCCTTCTCTTCTGTATCAACAGATCCCAAGGCACCATCTGATGGCATGAGAAACAAAAAATGTATGGAAAGATAAGAAAGAAATTAACGCCAAAATAAATGGGGCATGGCATTAAATTCTTGCGTGTGGTTTGGCATGGAGGTAGTTGACTTCACATGGAACATTTTCATAAAAATTAAATAAGCCACCTAATAATTTGTAGGTTCAAACCTAATCCCATTAGGTCAAGGCATCAAGCTTAGGGTTAGCACAAACACCTTTGCACAAAATTCAATTGGAAACTTAGGTTAATTCATATGCTAGCAATTTAATTAACCCCTAAGATTTACAATAAATCCAAATAGATTAGATCAAGATCAAATTCTAATTATGTGTGACCCATTGGATTGTATATCTTGCCAGCAGTGGACTCAGACTCATGATCTAATTCGATTAGGTCAGTCCAAAGGCATCAATTAATCAAAATACTTTTTAATTAATTTTTGAATTAAATTTTTTTAATTCTTGCAAGTCCACTAGTCAAGATTGACATCTAACAATGTATCATGACTATCCAGAAGATATAAAATTTGATAAAAATATCAAAATTATCTTTCTGTGGTGAGTTGCCATGCAATTCAATCTTTTGATCACACAACATCTCAAACAGATCATGAGTATGAAAACATGTCAAGCTTAAATACTTATCCATATATATCTTGATCTGATGAAGATGACTCGATTGATGAACCAGTAAAAATTTTTTCTATTGTTCATCCCTGCTCTGATCAGAGACGCTTAGAGTTATCATTCTATGAGACCACATAGGATGTTCTCTCCTCCTACAAGGAGTGACCGATTCTATATTGACTACTCACAACCTTCATGCATACTTCACTAAACCTAGAATATCTCATACATATCTCAAAGTGGCATGCTAGAGAATAAATCAAAGTAAGGATTCATATACACAAGGTCCATGGTGATCTCGGATCAAAAGATCACTTGTACCGCTCTCACTAAAAAATTATCTATCGATATGCTGTAAGGCTCCATCAAATATTTTTTTTATGGATCAGTTCAGTGAACTCATTTTTTAATGAGTACCTATATCCTTGTACTAGTGTCACCACACAAGTGATTGTGAGATCAATCACCCTCTCCATCAAGCATACATAGGATGTACTCGTCTTACCGGTATCATTGATTTCTAACTCAATGATCCAACAACTGAAAATATTTTAGATTGGGACTATCAAGATTTTAGGTCTCACTAGTATGATCTCATCATGACCCTAAAATTATTATCCTAATCTATGGAGTTTGTCATAATCATAAAAATATAATGCAGTAAATGATAAAATATAATATCTTATAAATAAAATAACTAATATCATGTAAATGAGCAAAAAATAATACAGAAAAATTCCATCATATCACCCATACGATTGGCTTGTAAGGTACTATTCTTTCACATAATGTCTTTTATGTTCCTTTAATAACTAGGAATTTAGTTTCTTTATCAAAGCTTGATTTAGAAGATATTTTATTTACTTTTATGAATTCAAATTTTAAATTAATAAAAAATTTTATTTTATTGGTATGAAATATTGTACAATGGATTATATAAAATAAATTTAAAAAATTTTTTGAACAATTTTTACTTATTTTGAATGTCAATGTTGGAATGAAATATGGTATTATAAATGAAAATTCTTCAATATTATGGCATAGGTGATTAGGTCACATATCAAAAGAAATGATGACTAGATTTATTAAGAAAAGTATTTTATTGAATCTAGATTTTAATGATTTTGGTATGTACATCGATGGTATTAAAAATAAATAAATTAAAAATCATAAAAAGTATGCCACTAGAAGTGAAGAACTCTTAGAATTGATATATACCGATATTTGTGGCTTTTTTTCACCTTATTTTAGAGGGCAAAGATATTTCATCAGGTTTATTGATGATTTCTCATGTTATGGTTATATGTTCCTATTACATGAAATGTTTGAAGCTTTAGAAGTCTTTAAAGTGTACAAAGCTGATGTAGAAAATCAATTGGACAGAAAAGTTAAGGTTGTGAGATCTGATAAGGGTGGTGAATACTACGATAGATATGATAAATTTGACTGTAATCCTAGATCTTTTACCAAATTTTTTGAATAGCATGGCATTATAGCACAGTATACTATACCAAAAAATCTCCAATAAAATGGTCTTATTGGAAGGCATAATCGTATATTGATGGACATGGTCAGGAGTATGATTAGTAATTCCTCATTACCCTTGAATTTATGGAGAGAAGTCTTAAATATCGTTGCATATATCCTGAATCGGATACCTAGTAAGGTCATTTCTAAAACTCCTTTTGAGTTATGAATGGATAGGAAACCAAGTTTAGTGTATTTACATGTTTGAGGTTATCCTGTAGAAGCTCGATTATATAACCCATAAGAAAAGAAATTAGATCCCATAACTATTAGTTATTATTTTATAAGATAACCAGAAAGGACAAAGAATTTTAGATTTTACTATCCATCGCACACCATTAGAATTGTTAAAACTGGAACTACTAAGTTCATTGATGATGGTGAAAACAGTGGGAGTGATGAATCGCATAATGCAGTGTTAGAGAACATGAGAGAATCTTTTTCTATTATAGTAACACCTAGAGATATTCCACATAAACTTATTCAATTTGAGATTGTGGAACATCAATAAGTAGTTGATACACCACTTTTCAAACAAACTGTCAATAAACCTGATCTGATTGAAAATAATCATAATTATGATACTGAATCTGAAATATTATGGAGATCTACTAGAATTAGAAGATTAGCCATTCCAGAGGATTATATTGTTTACCTACAAGAATGTGATTATGATATTGGGATAAAGAATGATCCAGTCTTATTTAAGGATGCCATGAATACCAATGATTCTGAACTTTAGTTAGATGCTATGAAAGATGAGATGGAATCCATGATTAAAAATTAAATCTAAAAACTTGTCGAATTGCCTGAAGGATTTAAACCTATAGGTTGTAAATAGATTTTTAAAACCAAACAAGACTCCAAAGGTAATATAAAAAGATATAAGGCTAGATTTGTAGTAAAGGAGTTTACTCAAAAAGAGGACATCGATTATTATGAAATATTTTTTTTTGTTTCTAAAAAAAATTCATTCAGAATCATTATAGCATTGGTAGCTTATTTTGATTTAGAGCTACATCAAATGGATATCAAGACTGCATTCTTGAATGAGGATTTAAAGGAAGAGGTGTATATAGAACATCCTGAAAGGTTTTCAGTATAAAAAAATAAAAGACTGATATATAAATTTAAAAAATCTATATATAGTCTTAAACAAACTTTCAGGCAATGGTACTTAAAATTTAATCATATCATTATTTTCTTTGAATTTAAGAAAAATATTGCTGATCAATGTATATATCTGAAGATGAATGAGAGTAAGTTTATATTTTTGATTCTATATATGGATAATATCTTACTAGCCAGCAGTGATTTGGATCTTTTGCATTAAACTAAAAGTTTTCTTTCTAAATATTTTGTCATAAAAGATATAAAAGATGCTTCTTATATTCTTAGTATAGAAATTCATCATGATAGGAGTAAGAAGTTGCTTGGTTTATCTCAGAGGATCTATATTACTAGGATTCTAAAAAGGTTTGGAATATCAAGCTGCTCATCAAGTGAAGTGCCAATTATTAAGGATGATAAATTTAGTTAATTTCAATATCCCAGAAATGATATTAAGAGAAATCAGATGAAGGATATATCTTATGCATCTACAGTGGATAGTCTGATGTATGCTCAAGTATGTACTTATTCTGATATTAAGTTTGCTTTGAGAATACTTGGTAGATATCAGAGTGATCCAGGTGTAGACTATTAGAAAGCTGCCAAGAAGATGATGCACTACCTTCAACAGACTAAGGACTACATACTCACTAATAAGATGACTAATCAGTTAGAGACTATTCAGATATAGATTATACTTGTTGCCTCGATAGTAGGAAGTGCATAATAGGTTATATTTTTCTGTTGGCTGGTAGAGCAATTTCATGGAGGAGCGCAAAACAGCGCATTGTTGCCTGCTCTACTATGGAAGCTGAATATATAAGCTGCTACGAGACTTCCTCACATATTTTATGGTTAAAAATATTTATCTCAGGGCTCGGAGTTATGGATTCTATTTTTAAGTCGCTAAAAATTTATTGTGATAATTCTATTGCTGTTTCTTTCTCTAATAGTAGCAAAATGACCAATACAAACAAACGCATTGATGTTAAGTATCTTGCTGTAAATTAGAGAAATAGTAGTCATCAGGTGTCTATTAATTTTATTGGTACTGCTTATATGATAGCTGATCCTTTGACTAAAGGTTTAGTGCCTAAAGTTTTCAAAGAGCATATAAAAGTTATGGGCATTTATCATTAGGATGTTTAATTTGTAATAGACACTTATTTTGAGATCTCTTAATAATTTAATGACTGCTATTACTTCTGTTTAATTATTATTTGTATATATTATAGTTAGACTTTTGTCAAAATTAAAGTAAACAAAAGTGTTATTCATATGACATAACGGAGGGACCATTATCATAGGCATTATAATTTTTAATAGCCTATATACTTTAGTATATAAGATTGAGTTAAGTGAGAATTATTGATGTCATGATACATGAAAGGGAGTATGTCATTGAGATGTATAACTGTCATGATCTATATTAATGGTTTTTGCTTAACAAAGTATAAAAGATCTTTCAAAGAATAGATAATTGAATAAATTTTTAAATGAGTCGCATTCGTCGGGTCATTTTCAAAATTTGATTGAAAACTATTATTTTTGAAAACTAAAATTTTTTTTTAAAAGTAAAATATTTTGAAAAAAAATCAATGAGTTATTTTAAGTGATAATATAGGCCAAGTGGGAGAATGTTAGATTTGACTCTTAATATAGCCTAATTATTTCTTAGTCAAGTTTAACTCATTGGATTAATCATATATTCTAAATCAATTACAGTAAGCCCAATTAATTAAAAAGATTTATTCCTAAACAGATATGAACTGGAAGTTCAACTTTAGTTAAGAGCTAGTCTTTTGATGGGACAAAAAAAAGTGCATTTATAAATATAGAGGTGCTCTAGTCCTCTTTCTCCAACTCTTGAAAAGATGTGAGCGATTTCTATCGATCGTCCATATTAAGGAGGATGAGGAGAGAGAAGACCAAATGTCTCATGGAAGAAGATCAGATATCTTGTGGGCTACGGGATCATCGTATTGGATACACGATGATGCAAGGTATGATTTATTTAGATTTGATTTTTGCATGAATATTGGAGCACGATCCAGACATAACAGAAATTAAAATTATCTAACATTCTAGCCCTGGTCCTTCTTTATATCATCCTTTTGGTGAGAGTTCTTAAAAGGAAGTGGATTTGTGTCCCATATTAGACTACTTGATATCCCTGCAATGTGGATCCTTGGATCTGCATCAAAATCCATGTAAAGCACGTATCACATGCAATGAAAAGGAGCATCACATTAAAAGCAAAGCTGTGGATTTATTTGAATCGTGATAAAATCCAAAAGTTCCTTCAAATGGTCCAATAAGCGTTAGACCTAAACCTTTTCCATTCTGACGGTGGTCCTATCTGTTATAGTTGTATAATTGGTCATGATGCTAGATTCTAGCTAGAACGTTGGGCAGGCAAACTCTCTGGTTAATTTAAGGTGCGTTTGATTAGTCATTGAAAAAATATTTTTTTATTTTTTGATTTTTAAAAAATAAAAATCAAAAAATAATATTTGATAACACTATAAAAAGTAAAAAGTAAAAATTAAAATAATCAAAATAATTACTTTATACGTAAAGCAAAAATTTTTTGCTTTCGAAAACTTGTTTTTCTATTTTTTTTGCTTCCCCACATCTAAAACGCCAAACCAAAAAGTAAAGAGCCTAAACCTTTCTCCCTCATCGATCTTTTCATCTCCCCAAATCCTTCTCCCTCCCTTTCCGAATCCTTCTCCCTCATCAAGCTCTTCATCTGCCATCCTCAAATATTATTTTTTGCTTTATAACAACGTAGTTACCAAACATATTTTTTACTTTTTTTTATTTTTACTCAATAGTAAAAATTAAAAAATATAAAAAATATTTTTTGAAAATCAAAAATCAAAAAATGTAACCAAACACATCCTTATTTTGTAGGTTGTTCGAGGTTGCTTCCAAAAATGCTTTGGTGACCCAAATTATCTTAATGGTGTGATCTGCTGGGAGCTAAAGATCAACAAACCATGTCGACAAAATAGCAGATGCCTGTTGATCAATACAGTTATGGCTGCAGCTCTGCGACAAGATTCATAGCTTCTTCTAGGCTGAGGTTAGGATTCAGATGGAGTCTTCTCCACTCATTCGTTCTTTTTGTAGGTTTCTTTAATCAGAGAATGCATCAATCTCATTTGCTGGACGTTTGTCGGATGTGGTGGCACCTCTAAATTTCAGATATTTTTGTGTCATGATTCAAGATAGCTTATTTGAGGATATAAATCTCAGGAAAATAGAGTCAACAGAAGGGCTGCTTCCAATCTAAGCACAAGATCAACCAAGATATTGGTCGACACCAGTATCAAGCAATCTCTGAGATGGCTCTTGATATAAAAACCTTACCTTGTTCCCTCTAGATGTGTAGAAATCTCTAGGGGAAGAGTAAGACATTTTGCCCGGATGTCAGCTCCCTGCTGGCTATGCTTTCCCGAATGAAATGAGCGGCCGCCGCCCCCCACTAGGAAACACACGCACGCAGAGAGAGAGAGAGAGAGAGAGAGATGTGAAAATTATGCCAACTAGCTTACAGCATTAAAAGAAAACAGGAATATTTTGAATAGGTGCACAGGTGAAGAGCAATTAATAGCTATTGGACTCTGGCAAACATCATACCTGCATTATATCTTGTTTAACAATGTGCTTGGAATTTAGTATAATGATTGGTTTTTTCCGTTGAAGCTGTACCCCATTCAGGAGAGAACCCCCTACTCATTGTAAGCACAACTGTAGTCATTTAAAAAAAAAAAAAGGGGAAGAAGTTGAAATCCAAAGATGTGAGATATATTAAGGACATGCACTGATTAACAAGTGATCAGGCTCAAGAATGATCTCAATGACATGAATGTGTGTCCTCGTTTACCTGCACAACAAGTTGCAGTGCTTTACAATTGAAACTGTAATAGACAAGATACACTCATGTTTGAGTTCCACTTGGAACCCTTCTGTTGGTGCAAAAATCCGCTTGCATCAGAGATACTGGAGTCGAAGGAGTCGCGGTCGCCGCCGGGACCTGTAAAAGAAGTCTAAACCGGAGGTGGGGTTGCTCCGGCAAGACCCTCCGACGCTCAAGTCAGTTCTCTGCCTCAACAAGAATGGAGCGCTCGAATGAAAATTTTAGCAGAGTTTCTAGATAAAAACAAGAGCTTATGGAATAACGTATCTGGGGTTCCCCTTTTATAGGCGGAGGAGGCAACAAACTGATGGTGATGCCTGTAACCGTCTGGCAGTGGGCCGCCCATAGTCAGAAAAAATTTGTTGCGGAGAGTAGTGGGGTGGACCCGTGGCTATTACCGGGGCGTGCCACGTGGAGTCTGCCACGAGAAGCGGAGCGGCGTCCGTTGTCGCGACTTGCCAGAGGATAGAAGAATCGCGTGGTATCCGTCGCAGGAAGTGGAGCAGGACCGTAGTCATTATTACGGCCTGCCAGGGAGTGATGGAGCCGCGTGGAATCCGTCGCAGGAGGTGGAGCAGGGTCGTGGAGTGATGGAGCCGCACGGAATCTGCCGCAGGGAGTGGAGCAGAATCGCGGCTATTACTGCGGCGCACCAGGGGGTGAAGGTCTGCCGGCTGAAGTCTGGCTGGAGTGTTTGGCGGAGAGAGGTAGTTAGCCATCTGTCCGAGAGGAGCTCGGAATCCGGCTTTCGCAGGAGTTCGAATGGAGTCTTCCTTCAGTCACAGCCGGGGGTGGAGTCCGGCTCCCGTAGGGGTCTGGGCGGAGTTTCCTTGCTGTTGGAGTCGTGGGCGGAGTCCGACTCCCTTAGGAGTCCGGACGCAGCTCACCGGCAGTTGAAATCGAGGACGAGGCCCGGCTCCCGTAGGAGTCCGGGCGGAGCCTACTTGCAGTCGGAGTCGCGGGCGGAGTCCGGCTCCCTTAGGAGTTCGAACGCAGATCACCAGCAGTTGGAGTTGAGGATGAGGCCCGGATCCCGTAGGGGTCCGGGCGGAGTCTTCCTGCAATTTAAAGCCAGGGACGAAGTCCGGCTCCCGTAGGGGTCCGGGCGGAGCTTACCAGCGGTTGAAGTTGGAGCCCGGCTTCCGTAGGAGTCCGGGTGGAGTCCGGCTCCCGTAGGAGTTCGGGAGAAGTCTGTCTGCAGCCATTGGAGTCGAGGACGGAGCCCGGCTCCCGTAGGAATCTGGGTGGAGTCTTCCTACAATTAAAATCAGGGGCGAAGTCCGGCTCCCATAGGAATCCAGACAGAGTCTTCCCGCAATTAAAGTCAGGGGCGAAGTCCGGCTCCCGTAGGAGTCCGGAAGGAGCTTACCAGCAGTTGAAGTTGGGGATGGAGCCCGGCTCCCGTAGGAGTCCGAACGGAGTCTTCCTGCAATTAAAGTCAGGGGCGAAGTTCGGCTCCCGTAGGAGTCCGGACGGAGCTTACCAGCAGTTAAAGTTGGGGACGGAGCCCGGCTCCCGTAGGAGTCCGGGCGGAGTCTGTCTGCAGCTGTTGGAGTCGAGGACGGAGCCCGGCTCCCGTAGGAATCCGGACGGAGTCTTCCCGCAATTAAAGTCAGGGGCGAAGTCCGGCTCCCGTAGGAGTCCGGACGGAGCTTACCAGCAGTTGAAGTTGGGGACGGAGCCCGGCTCCCGTAGGAGTCCGGGCGGAGTCTTCCTGCAATTAAAGTCAGGGGTGAAGTCCGGCTCCCGTAGGAGTCCGGACGGAGCTTACCAGTAGTTGAAGTTGGGGATGGAGCCCGTCTCCCGTAGGAGTCCGGGAGGAGTCTTCCTGCAATTAAAGTCAGGGGCGAAGTCCGGCTCCCGTAGGAG
Source organism: Elaeis guineensis (assembly GCF_000442705.2). NCBI lineage: Eukaryota > Viridiplantae > Streptophyta > Magnoliopsida > Arecales > Arecaceae > Elaeis > Elaeis guineensis. The sequence goes on from NC_026000.2 coordinate 56,339,114, forward strand.
TCTGGACGGAGCTTACCAGCAGTTGAAGTTGGGGACGGAGCCCGGCTCCCGTAGGAGTCCGGGCGGAGTCTATCTGCAGCCGTTGGAGTCGAGGACGGAGCCCGACTCCCGTAGGAATCCGGGCAGTTGAAGTTGGTGATGGAGCTCGGCTCCCGTGGGAGTCCGGGTGGAGTCCTCCTTGCGGTCGAAGTCGTGGGCGGAGCCCGACTCCTGTAGGAGTCCAGGCGGAGTCTTCCTGTGGTTGAAGTCGGGGACGGAGCCTGCAAGGGTCAATCCCGCTGAGAACTTCGGCTGTGGGTATTTTATACCCAACACCAGTCCCCCTACTTCCGAGTTTGAATTTCGAATGAAGGAAGTACAGAGAGATTGGCATAGCCGAAGTTGTCCCCTCGAATCCTGCGCACGATCGCCCCCAGATATTTTGGCATTAAATGTGCGCGTGCTGGAGTCTTTTCGAATTGGGGCGATACGAAGGGACCCTTCGAAATTTTCGCTGGTACACTGGCCCAGGTACGATGCAATAATGGCTCTACCAACCGTCAGCCACTTTTAGCCACCTGTCGCGGCGAGTGGGACATGTGTCGAGCGCGGGCCGGCCTGGGGGGATTCGCGATCATTATAGCGCCGGATCCCAGGGTCTATTTAAACCCGTCCTTCCACCTTTAGGGGCCCTATTCCGCTCCAGAGTTCTACCAGTATCTGCCCTTCCTCTAGTGCCAATCCTGTTGGTGCAAAAATTCGCTTGCGCCGGAGAAGCTGGAGTCGAGGGAGTCGCGGTCGCCGTCGGGACCTGCAAAAGAAGTCTAAACCGGAGGTGGGGTTGCTCCGGCAAGACCCTCCGATGCTCAAGTCAGTTTTCTGCCTCAACAAGAATGGAGCGCTCGAACAAAAATTTTAGCAGAGTTTCTAGGTAAAAACAAGAGCTTATGGAATAACGTATCTGGGGTTCCCCTTTTATAGGCGGAGTGGGCAACAAACTGATGGTGACACCTGTAACCGTCAGGCAATGGGCCGTCCATAGTCAGAAAAAATTTGTTGCGGAGAGTAATGGGGTGGACCCGTGGCTATTACCGGGGCGTGCCACGTGGAGTCTGCCACGAGAAGCGGAGCGGCGTCCGTTGTCGTGACTTGCCAGAGGATAGAAGAATCGCGCGGTATCCGTCGCAGGAAGTGGAGCAGGACCGTGGTCATTATTACGACCTGCCAGGGAGTGATGGAGCCACGTGGAATCCGTCACAGGAGGCGGAGCAGGGTCGTGGAGTGATGGAGCCGCACGGAATCTACCGCAGGGAGTGGAGCAGAATCGCGGCTGTTACTGCGGCGCGCCAGGGGGTGAAGGTCTGCCGGCTGAAGTCCGGCTGGAGTGTTTGGCGGAGAGAGGTAGTTAGCCATTTGTCCGAGAGGAGCTCGGAATCCGACTTTCGCAGGAGTTCGGATGGAGTCTTCCTTCAGTCACAGCCGGGGGTGGAGTCCGGCTCCCGTAGGGGTCTGGGCGGAGTTTCCTTGCTGTTGGAGTCATGGGAGAAGTCCGACTCCCTTAGGAGTCCGGACGCAGCTCACCGGCAGTTGAAATCGAGGACGAGGCCCGGCTCCCGTAGGAGTCCAGGCAGAGCCTACTTGCAGTCGGAGTCACGGGCGGAGTCCGGCTCCCTTAGGAGTCCGGACGCAGATCACCAGCAGTTGGAGTTGAGGACGAGGCCCGGCTCCCGTAGGGGTCCGGGCGGAGTCTTCCTGCAATTTAAAGCCAGGGGCGAAGTCCGACTCTCGTAGGGGTCCGGACGGAGCTTACCAGCGGTTGAAGTTGGAGCCCGGCTCCCGTAGGAGTCCGTGCGGAGTCCGGCTCCCGTAGGAGTCCGGGCGAAGTCTGTCTGCAGCCGTTGGAGTCGAGGATGGAGCTCGGCTCCCGTAGGAATCCGAGCGGAGTCTTCCTACAATTAAAATCAGGGGCGAAGTCCGGCTCCCTAGGAGTTCGGACGGAGCTTACCAGCAGTTGAAGTTGGGGACGGAGCCCGGCTCCCGTAGGAGTCCGGGCGGAGTCTGTCTGCAGCCGTTGGAGTCGAGGACGGAGCCCGGCTCCCGTAGGAATCCGGGCGGAGTCTTCCCGCAATTTAAGTCAGGAGCGAAGTCCGGCTCCCGTAGGAGTCCGGACGGAGCTTACCAGCAGTTGAAGTTGGGGACGGAGCCCGGCTCCCGTAGGAGTCCGGGCGGAGTCTTCCTGCAATTAATGTCAGGGGCGAAGTCCAACTCCCGTAGGAGTCCGGACGGAGCTTACCAGCAGTTAAAGTTGGGGACGGAGCCCGGCTCCCGTAGGAGTCCGGGCGGAGTCTGTCTGCAGCCGTTGGAGTCGAGGACGGAGCCCGGCTCCCGTAGGAATCCGGACGGAGTCTTCCCGCAATTAAAGTCAGGGGCGAAGTCCGGCTCCCGTAGGAGTCCGGACGGAGCTTACCAGCAGTTGAAGTTGGGGACGGAACCCGGCTCCCGTAGGAGTCCGGACAGAGTCTTCCTGCAATTAAAGTCAGGGGCGAAGTCCGGCTCCCGTAGGAGTCCGGACGGAGCTTACCAGCAGTTGAAGTTGGGGACGGAGTCCGGCTCCCGTAGGAGTCCGGACGGAGTCTTCCTGCAATTAAAGTCAGGGGCGAAGTCCAGCTCTCGTAGGAGTCCGGATGGAGCTTACCAGCAGTTGAAGTTGGAGACGGAGCCCGACTCCCGTAGGAGTCCGGGCGGAGTCTTCCTGCAATTAAAGTCAGGGGCGAAGTCCGGCTCCCGTAGGAGTCCGGACGAAACTTACCAGCAGTTGAAATTGGGGACGGAGCTCGGCTCCCGTAGGAGTCCGGGCGAAGTCTTCCTGCAATTAAAGTCTGGGGCGAAGTCCGGCTCCCGTAGGAGTCCGGACGGAGCTTACCAGCAGTTGAAGTTGGGGACGGAGCCCGTACTCCTACGGATGGAGCCCAACTCCCGTAGAAATCCGGGCAAAGTCTTCCTGCAATTAAAGTCAGGGGCGAAATCCGGCTCCCGTAGGAGTCGAGACGGAGCTTACCAGCAGTTGAAGTTGGGGATGGAGCCCAACTCCCGTAGGAGTCCGGGCGGAGTCTGTCTGCAGTCGTTGGAGTCGAGGACGGAGCCCGGCTCCCGTAAGAATCCGGACAATTGAAGTTGGTGACGAAGCCCGACTTCCGTGGGAGTCCGAACGGAATCCTCCTTGCGGTCAAAATCGTGGGCGGAGCCCGACTCCCGTAGGAGTCCGGGCGGAGTCTTCCTGTGGTTGAAATCGGGAACGGAACCTGCAAGGATCAATCCCGCTGAGAACTTCAGCTGTGGGTATTTTATACCCAACACCTTCTAATAGGAAACAAGTTCTCTGGGATGGTAAACAATTGAATGTGTTCAAGTCATCGACATGACCCATTCCACAATCTGTAAAACAAGATAAAACATCAATGTGCTCTTTATCCATCGTAAATGGCAAAGAACTACAGAAGGCCTTCCAAAATGTTTAGCTTACTGACTTTTGACCTCCTACATATTAATCTTTAAACTGCATAGCTTTTACCTGAACGTCAACTCAAAATGCATGGGTAATGACTGCGAAACATTATGAATGTATATACCAATCTGCAGACAAAAATACTAAAACCGAACCCAACACCGGGTGCACTTAGCCATGCAATCTCCCTTACAGTCCACATTATAGCCTAAAACTTTCGGGTTCCGCAGAAGAAGATTTCGAAGAGTTTTTCCTTTGATTCCCCACTCCCTCGCTAGTGTGGCAACATTGGTCTTCACTTCATCATTGAGATCACATCCAAGCACTTCAGGAAACTTCTTAAGTAATTTGTGACGATCATCATCAGAAAGGCCTAAGCCCTTCAGGTACTCCAATACTTCATTTACCATTTCATATCTTGGAACTTCCTTCTTCTTCTCTTCACCCCAATAAGGTGAATGGATCCATCCAAATGCTTTCTGAAGCATCACATCTGCCACCTCAGCTGAAAAACTTAATGTGGAAAGCATCCCTTTGCATTCTTCCCATGTTTTCTTCTCTTCATCTTCTAGCACTACTGCCTCTGTTTGACCAATTGAATTTATCTTCCACCTTTTCAATGTACAGCTTAAAATGCGGCATCTTTCTCTATTTATATTTGTTTGGACATGGGGCCTTACTCCACATGGTGGCTTCTGCATAAGCAATGCCAGACTGGGTGTTGAAATTGATACATCTGACTGGAACAAGATAATACACAATATAGTCAAAAGATACATTCATACAAAGATTTACATATGCACATCAATCCATGACAAAGAGGTACAAAAATGCATCAATTTACCAACAAATGTCACATGAGTTCATTACACTAAATGTGTTATAATAGATGCTCTAGAACTTCTATCAATTCCTTATATTTTTCAATGGATTTACAAGACAAAGAAACCATTCCTTATCCATGAACTTTGCTTAATAAGGTAGTTTAGCCCAAAATTCTCACTAAATATTTGTCCATGCTTTCTCAACCTATATCTTGCTGATTTAACAGCTTAGGTGCATTTGTATATAACTTGCAACCAGGGGACATGTAATATAGATGTCAACACCAAAAATCAGATTTATACCAAGCAACCTACAGATGAAAGGGGGCTAAATGCTGCGGATTCAAAGGTCAGCAACAGTGATGCTGATGATTTGCCCAACATCCCTGCAGCATTAGACATAAGAATGTTAAAGAAAGAAACACGAAACAAATAGAAAGAAGTAGAAGTATTAGAAAATGTCGAAGTTAAAATACTCAAAAATTAAATGGTTGGTTTTCATTGATTACAGCAGTGAAAATGAAAGGGCATTCAAAAGTAAAGAGATTGTGTATCTTAAGGAAGCGGAAAGCTGACGATTAATTTCAATCAACTAAAGGATTGACAGCTCAGAAAAGGATAATGGTGACAGAGTTTGATCCAGTGGCTAGAGTGAATAAGAATATTAGATTAGTGAAATGAACCAGAAATTTCAATAAAAAGATGAAGCATATTATAAGTAGCCTTGGGTTTCTAGTTGTCTGAGATCATCTCTACCAAGTTTAGCAGCAAAGCAACAAGGTAGCTGCTTTCGTTTTTTGGCTTCATTTAATAACAGGCATCAACTGAAAGTCAAACCCTGGCTTCTTTGTCCAAGATTGTTCCAAACAGCACTCAAGGATGCAAACTCAAGAAGTGTCAACTTGATGGACAAGATGAAATTGTAGACAGATAGAACTACAATCCACAAAACCTAATTTAAATGAGCGGTTAATTATAACCGACTCAAGCATATCAGCTTTTCTAATGGAATTGATTTTTTAGAATAATTTATAAGAAGATTATCTGAAAAAGAGAGCTGGCATCAAAGAGAAAAGAATGGAAGAGACCCAGATGTTGACCGGGAGATTTTAGAAGAATATTTGGTGATCTTATTTTTATCAATAATGATGCACGTACTCGAGGAAAATAATTGCAGATAATTTAATCATGGTTTATTGGTATTTAATACATTAATAAGAGTGGGGCGACTAATTCTGTGTTGTAACATAAGGATGAGAATATTTCTTAGTTGGACCTTGTGGTGCTTCATTCTCCTGTTTTCTACTTCTTCATACATCTATAAATAACACAAAGTAGTTGTTAGTCTGGAACTATAGCTTAGAAGGTGGATGCCAGTAACGTCCTAATATGACATTTACGCTAGTGTAGCAGAAGTCACAGGGAAGAGAAATTGAAGTGTTTGAAGATCCAACCAGACGTTGATTTTGCAATGAGCTTCATCATGCTGACAGTTAGTTTTTGGATAGAGGGTGTTGGTTTGCAAACATTCTGCATGCTTAAATGATGGATCATTTTTGTGGTTGCTAATCTCATCATTAAGGTATCCTTTTCAGTCATGTTTGCAGCAGGTTATTGTGTTTTCTGCTTGTTTACTGGATGCATTTTATCATTTCCATTCAAGTCATCCACTATGTTTCAATTTCTTTTTCTTTTAATTTTACATAACATGCTGTTCACTCGTCTTTTTCTCATCGAAACACATGCATGCATGCATGCATATATATATAGAAACAGTGCAGCAATTTATTAAGAAATAGGAAATTACCACCAGATTACTTCCTACTTCCAAAAGATATAGCCTGAAGACCATCAAAACGAAAATAATCCAGAACCAGAGGAACTGATTAAGTTAATGCCTGAGGAGATGGCTTAATTGCCACATTAGCTTTACCTGCTACTTGTGCTGGTTAAGTCCAAAAAGAGAAATTTTATGTTTTGAAGAACAGAAGGAGAAGAAGAGCGAGGTTTCAGAAAAAAACGTTCACTTTCCAAATAAACCAACAGATCACAGAAATAATAGTCTTCCATCCCTTTCTAAAAGCTGATCTGACCCTTTTGTTTTCTCCAAACCATTATATGGGAAGATAAGCTGGCTGGCCACTGTTTGATTTTCAGCAATTGCCAAAGTGTCCTAAAGCTTTTAATGAAAGGACCTGTCACATGCAGGTGCTTTATCATTTCTTTCTGATATCCACAGAAGGAGCATCAGTGGGGGTTGACCATTTTCCCGTGGCAAGACTTGACATATTAAAAACTTATTTCCCAATGCTAACCAGGTAATGATCGTAACCTTCCCCAGCAAGCACAGGAGTTCTCCAAAGGGCCTTTGAAATATTTAGAAACCAAATCATTGAAGTGAAAAACCTGCAAAGATACTGAAGAGAATAGATTTCTGGTGATTCCCACTTCCAGAAGGCATTTGTCCCCTCTATTTGGAGGAAAACTAAGAATGATGACTTGATAATTGAAAACACTCCTATGTAAGGCTCTCTTCCATCTCCCTTCTAAACTATGGACGCCAATCTATCTTAACATTCAATAACTAATAGATGACTTGGTATTTGACCTCCTCATTTTAAAGATTAGTGCCATGCAAGCCAATCGCATAGTTGATATAATAAGAACTTTTCTGTAATATCTTCCAACTCTTGTATTAACATTATTTATTTATGAAAAAAATGAGACATCTTATTTCATCATTTGCTACAAGATTGTGATGAACTCCATAAATTAGGACAATAATTTTAGGATCATGATCAGACCATGCCAGTAAGATCTAAAATCCTAAAATCTAAATTTAAAATATTTTCAGTTCTTGGATCATTGAGTCGGAGATCAATGGTTCCAATAAGACTGGCATATTCTATGTATGCTCGACGGAGAGGGTGATTGATCTCACAATCACTTGTGTGGAGACACTAATACAATGATATGGATGCTCATTAGAGAATGAGTTCACTGAATTGATCCATACAAAAAACATCTTATGGAGACTTATATGTCAAAAGATAGTTCTCTAGCGGGAGTTATACAAGTGATTCTTAGACCTGAGACCACCATAAAATCTTGTGCACATGAATCCATATTTTTGTTTTATACTCATTCATAACTAAGTCATTTACAGCATGTTTTGGATATGATGGAATATATATGAAGGATATAAGTCGATCAACAAGGAATCGATCACTCCTAGTAAGAGGAGATATCATCCTATAAGTTATCATCTCTAGATAACTCAGGAAGTCTTTGATCAAAGCAAAATGAAAAATTAGAAAGAGTTTCTAATATTTCATCATTAAAGTCGTCATTGATTGATGGATAATCGATATGAATATGTAATTGAGTTTGACATGATTCCATACTCATAAACATATTCAGAATATGAGATAATCGAAGGATTGAATTGCACAGAACTTATAACTGAAGGGTATATTTAGTATTTCAATTAAATTTCTCATTTTTCGAATAGTCATGATACATTGCTAGACGTCAATCTTGATTTGTAGATATTTATAAATTAAAAAGTTTAATTCATGAATCATTTAGATCAACATGAATTGACATGATTTGGACCTAAATTGATTAGAAGGCTTCCAATTAAATTAGGTCAACATACAACTAGACCTACTGCTGGCTAGATGTGGAATCCAATGGGTCACACATAATGGATTTGGTCAAGAATCTATTTAGAATAGGTCATAGATCATTAGATCCAAGTTAGGTTGCTGTTCAGCATGCTAGCATATGTGGCTAACCCTAACTCCTAAATCAAATTGGATTTGATTTAGAACCTTATTTATATGGTCAACCTAACTGAATAGGACTTGGATTTGGTCAAGCCAAGGTTGGGCTACCAAGGGTTGGTGCCTCCTAGCCTCATCCACACCCAAAACCAAGAGACCAAATAGGTTGGGACTCTTCCTTGTGTTTGGCGCAAGGTTTAATGGCACTAATTTATTTATGGCGTGGAGAAAGACCAAAGTTCTTCTATCATGGGTCTCTGACTGATATGGCACCTCCTCAGCTTTATCTGCATGCCCACATATCGAAGACTAAACGCCTAAGACTTATCTGAAGTTGGCATATGAAAATATTGGGCACAGATTATTGTTTGGCATGAGAAAGGACTAAAATCCTGCTTTGGGTCTCTGATCCAAAGAGGCGCCATCTGATTTTTTTCTCTCTCCCTTCCATGCCTAATGATGGCCTTTTGACCATGTCTACGCCCCTTGGGTGGCGTGGAGCAAGAATTAACACAGAGACCTAAGCAAAAAACTATTTCTACTTGATGTTGGTGCCAAGAGTCCTGTGTTGGACAAATGGTTGGCGTCCCCTCATCTCTTCTCAAGCCCATCTGATGGGTATTGGATCAGATCCAATGCCACATGGCATGGCATGGAAGCTTATCAGAATGAGAAAGACATATACATCCCTTTGATGCAGAAACAACATATAAACTTTTCTTCGAAAGAAAAGTGGTGCGCCCTTTAACCCTTAAGAAATTCTTCTACATGAAGGAACTTATCTATATTTCTACGAAAATTATTTTGGGGCGTGTGGACTTGGGATGCGTTGGTTTATGTAGCGTCTCCTCTCTAAATATAAATAGAGATCCCATCCGAGAGTCCAAGGCATCAAAACCATTCTGGTTCTCTTCCTTCTCTTAAGACAAGTCTTCCAAATTAAGACAAGTCAAGAGAAATTCAAACAGGAGTAGGAAAGATAATGGGAAAGGATTTTGAGATATTAAAGAGAGAGTTAAGGGAAGAGAGAGAGTTCTAGCCAAATCCTCGAGTGTTTGATCCTAAAGAGGCTAAAAGAATTCTTGGAGGAAGGATTCAGCAACACAGTTCCTTGAAAGAGTGTCTTTGATCGAGTCCGATGTGAATCATCCTTGGAGGCAAACATTTGGATGCCTCATAGAAATTGGTCGACCAACATAGGTATGCTTCCGAACAAAATATTTAAATTCTGCTTTGGTTGTAAGTATCAAGTAATTTCTGGGTTATAGGGTTCGATTATCTTGATGCTCATTAAAGAAAAATTTTTGAACATCACCCTTCCGCTGCCATACCACAACCCTACAGTGGTATGAGAGCCTTCCTTGATTGATTCAATCAAAGGTCTAGATGATGATATGATTAGGATATGATCATGTCTATTTTATGATATCCGTTATATGTTATAAACACTGTAGCATATAAAGTTTCATATTAGGATATGCATGAGACCAATTGTCCCTCATAAAAATTATGTGAAGTCATGATGCCGAAGTGTGACGAACACTATCTATATCTTCCTTCATGCTGAGTCAATAGAGTATATCAACACCTAGAGTAAGCTTATTGTGCTATCCACAAGACTTGCTATAGGGTTGGTATGATGTTGCCTTAATGCATATTGATACTTATGGTTACTGGTGTTGCCTTGTTGTGCTAATCCACAAGGGCAACATTATTTAAGTATGACTATATAAAAATGGAAGATTCGACAAACATTACAGCTCGTTATGCTATCCACAAAGCTATAAATATTATAGAGGCAAAAGTATTGTTGAGAATTATATGGGATGCAATTGGAAAGGAGTTTCCTACCCTTAAACTCATGAAAGTTTGTTGTACTATCCACAAAATTTTCATGGGAAATCGGGATCTCAACCCCACTGAAGAAACCAAGTAAGATTTTTTGTTCACCACAAAAGAGGATTATGGTATTCGATAAAATAGTAAAAGACACAATTAGATATAAATCCTCATCTAGTTATGCACGTCATCATGAGTAATCTGCTTATACATTATTCTTTATTTATGTAGAATAGTTCTACATTATGACATCTTCATTATCACGACCTGGCATATTGGATGCCAACAACTTGATCGGTCCTAATTATGTGGATTGGTTAAGGAACCTAAAAATAATTTTCACTTAGGAGAGTCTCCTACATTCTTGATACTCCTGATCCGGATTCGATCGAAGAAAATGCTACAGAAGAAAGGACCACATATAAGATATGACAAAATGACAGTATGACTGTCAAATGCATCATGTTGGCCTCAATGAGTAATGAATTACAGAGGCAACATAAAAACATAAATCTTCAATCCATACTACTCAACCTTAAGAAGTTATATGGAGAGCAAAGTAGGAGTGCCAGATATGAGATATCGAAGCAACTGTTCCGTGCGAGGATGAGTGAGGGCACATCCGTGCAAGCTCATGTGCTAAAGATAATTGACTTGATCACTTGATTGAATCAATTAGGATTTGTCATGGATGAAGAGCACAGTCAGGATTTGATCCTGCAATCACTTCCAAAGTCCTCATAGTTTGTTATAAATTATTATATGAACAAACTGAACACTAATCTGTCAGAGCTGCTTAACATGTTAAAGATAGCTGAGAACCATTTCAAGAGTGATAAGGCTCCTCTTCTTCTTATGGATAAGATCTCCAAGAAGAAGGTAGGCAAGAAGCATTCGAACAAGAAGAGGTAGAACTCTAAACGTAGCATCTTTAAGAAGTATGATGGTATCTATCACCATTGTGGCAAGCAAAGACATTAGATAAACTGCAAGAGCCACCTTGTAAGTCTGAAGCATAATGCAAATGTTGCATCCAAAGGTCTGTATATGATACATATCAATTTTTTATTGAGAAATTCAGCTTCTGATTATTGGGTATTGGATACCATCTGTAGTTTTCATTTATGTAAGTCGTTACAGGGACTATAGAGAATTCAAAGCCTGAATAAGGGTGATTTCGAGCTTTTCGGTGCTAGTGGAGAGTCCATTCGTGTTGAAGCTATTGGAACCTACTTGTTGAAATTGCCTCGAAGCAAGACATCAAAATTAGAAGATTATTTCTACATGCCAAGGCTTATTGAAAATATTATTTCTGTACCTTTGTTATTGCAACAAGAATTTGAAATTAATGAAAAGGGCAATAGTTGCTCTATTTTTCAATTAATAATTTTTTTGGCAATGCATATGTGGTAAATGGCCTTTTTTATTCAGTCACTCAATGATTATATTTTTCATATTGATGAAAACAAGAGTTCCTGTAAATAAGTTGTACAAAGAAGAGTTTTTTAATCCTTATGATTTTAAATCATTAGAAATTTGTGAATCTTGTCTCATGAACAAAATGACTGAATTTTTATTTATGAGACATGGAGAAAGGACAGATAAGTTGTTAAGACTTATACATTCAGATGCACGTCGGTCAATGACAACTCAAATCAGAAGAGGATGCTCCTATTTCATCACTTTTATAAATGATTTATCAAGGTTTGGATATATGGATTTAATGAAACATAAATCCAAAGTCTTTGATAAGTTTAAAGAGCATCAAAGCATGGTTAAAAAAAACTAAAAAAATATTAAAATTTTTCAATCTGATCGAGGAGATACTTGACTAGTGATTTTTTCGATTATCTTAAAGAAAAAGATACTCTCTGAATGGACTCCTTATACACCACAATTAAATAATATATCAGAAAGAAGGAATCGCACTTTATTAAATATGGTGCAGTGCATGACATACTTCACTAATCTTCCTATCTCTTTCTGAGAATATGCCATAGAAACTGCTGCATATATTTTAAATAGGATACCTTCTAAATCTGTTGCTAGCACTCCATATGAGATATGAAAAAAAAAATATCCAATTTTAAACATCTTAAAATATGAAGCTTGCCTGCTTGCGTCAAAAGAAATTTTGGACAAGCTTAGTGCTAGATCAAATATGTGTAGGTTCATAAGTTATCCTAAGGAGAGTATGGGATATTATTTCTACCATCCTACTGAATAAAAGATGTTTGTCAGTAGACATGTTACTTTCATGAAAAAAGAGTTTATCCATGAAAAAGATTGGGAGAAATGTGAAATTTGAAAAAGTTCAAGACCTACAGACTATCTCACTGCCACTTGTGGATAGTCCATAAGGGGTTCCTCAACCAGAAGTATCCACTGATGAGATACATCCACAATACACATCTCCTCTCCGAAGGTCAAATAGAGTGCACAATGTATCTTTAAGATATGGATTTGTCATTAAGAATGACAACGAGACCCACATTATTAAGGATGATGATCCTCTGACCTATCCAGAAGCAATCATGAATAAGGACTTTGACAGATGGCTCGAAGCCATGAAATCTGAAATGGAGTCCATATATTCCAATCAAGTATAGACTTTGATTGATGTACCTGAAGGTGTGACCCTAATAAAATATAAATGGATCTTCAAGAAGAAAATTGGAGCATATGGCCAAGTTGAAATATACAAGACTAGGCTAATGGCAAAAAGTGTTAGGCACAAGCAAGGAATTGACTATGATAAAACTTTTTCACCAATGACAATGCTCAAGTCTATTCAGATTTTACTTGCAATATCGCATATTATGATTATGAGATATAGCAGATGGATGTAAAAACAGTCTTCCTTAATGATTTTCTTGAGGAAGAAGTTTACATATCTCAATCAGAGAGATTTGTCTCTAGTGGAAGGACAAATCAAGTATACAAGCTTAAGAAATCCATTTATGAATTAAAACAGGCATCGAGGAGCTGGAACATCCGCTTTGATGAAATAGTCAGAGTTTGGCTTTATCAAAAATATAGATGAACCATGTGTATATAAAAAGACTAGTAGGAGTGCCATTATCTTCTTGATTTTGTATGTAGATGACATACTTCTTATTGAGAATAATATTTTAATGTTGCGATCGATCAAAACTTAACTATCAAAGAAATTTTCCATGAAAGATTTGGAAGATGCATCCTATATACTTAGTATAAAGATCTATAGAGATAGATCTAAAAAGATGCGAGACTTGTACCAGTCTAGGTACATAGACCTCATATTGAAAAGATTCAACATGGAGGAAAGTAAAAGAGACTACCGGCCTATGAGTCAAAGCATACATCTCTCCAAGAAGATATCTCCTAAGATACCTGAAGAAAAAGAAAGAATAAATTCTCTCTTATGCTTCGACTGTAAAATTTATTATGTATGTCATGCTATGTGATAAGTACCACAAACATATCACTAAAAGCATCAAAATGTATAATAATTGATCTTCATTCCTTAAAAATTGATGCTCCTTATCTTTTGTAGAATAAAAGCTCATAATTATAAAGAACTCGATTCGCAAGCCTAGGAAGTAGATTGCACTTAAAATAAAGACCAAAAAAGGCCCAAAACCTAGCTCAAAACCAGCCCAAGCCCAGTCGGTTCAACATGGACCAACCGATTGATCCATGCACGGTCCACAAAACAATGCAGTGGTTCACACACGGTGCAGGAGGGCAGAAGGTTTTTCTGCCATCAAATGGCTGAGGATTTGAAACACCTGATGAATGGCTGAAGAAGCGCTCTACCATATCCATCGGTGGTGGCCCACTGATTTGGGTGCGATCCAATGGTCCAAAGCATCTCTTGCGCGATCCGACAGTGAGGAGCTGTTGCTAGCTGAGAGAGCTGAACCGAAAGCTTATTTTTGCACCATCCGATAGCCCAGAACGAAGATCAAGCATGATCGGATGGCCAGTGTGATTTTCGACTTTGATAAGGCACTGATGAAGCATGATTTGGGGCATTTGATCGAAATCCAATGGCCAAAAAATTTTGTTCACGCAGGACACGCTTGGGATGCGAGTTCGAGAGGTTTAACGCGGCAAGGAGTCCTGTAAGGTGTGGTAATTCTTGAGGAATCAGGATAGTGAATACGATCAGGACTTAGGAGGCCATGAAAGCTATAAAAATGGGTACAGAGAGGACAAAAAAAAGAGAGCAAAAATTAAGAGAAAATTGTAGAGAAAAAGAAAGAGAAAGAGAGGGAAGTTGTTAAGGGTCTGGAGTTTTGAAAGAGAATTTTCGGATGGCATAGGAGGTTCTGCTGCATCTTCTTCTTCAAGTTCTTCTTCTTCTTCAACTTTCAAAGAAGATAGAGCTTTTGATGGCGAGCGAAATCCAATCCATGAGCAGCTAAATCCTTCGTCCTCAAGGGAGTCGATGAAATCCTTTAATCCAGATTTGTATTTTATTTTTTGATCTTATTGTGTATTTTCTTTATACAATCAACTACTTGAACATTGTAAGGCTTCTTTATTTTTGAATAATAGTGAATATTTAGCAAACATGAATATTTTCTGTGATTCTATTCATATGTTAAAATAGTAGTTTTTTTTGTTTTATGATACTTGATTTTGAATAGTTTATGACTATGTAAAGACGAGTCGTGATCCAAGGATACGATTCGTACTCAGCGAGATAAGCTATGTTGAGAGCAAGATCATAAATTCATCTTTTTATTATCACTACGGCTTGTAGTTTATAGTGATTTAGATTATTTTGATTAGAATACTAATCTACGATTAAAAGATAGATTCGAAAACCCGAGGCACTTTCTACTTGATTTTTGTCAACTTTATTTCTATCAAACTTATTTCTTTTATTCCTCTTAAAAATTCTAAAATCTAAATCCTTCACCATATTTATTTTAATTGAACACAACTCAGCTCTTTGATCCCTGAGGATACGATCCTGACTCATCCTATCTATATAGTTTGAGTTAGATTTTTTTATTTTTGACCGTCCACGACACCGATCAAATTTTGGCACCGTTGCTGGGATCATTGGCACGATTGTTTCAACATAAAAAAAATATAAAAAAAATTGCATAATACATATAGTGATATTAAAACCAAAAAAAAATTTTGCTTGGACATCTTGTTTCTTTGCATAGCATCTTCATAACACATCTTAAGGGCACAAATCCTAAACAAGATAAGGTGGGGATTTCATCACCCTTCCTTGGCCCACAAATAAGTTCCTTGCGTCTTGCATAAATCCTAATCCTATTAAAATCAATTAGACGTTAGCCCCTAAGGAATTCGAACTCAATAGGACAAAAGAATCGAAAAGTTGAACCAGATCGGATCTAGTTGATCAATTGGTGTCTAGAAAAATGATTCAGAGACTACGTCCCAAAGAAAGGTGATTATTTAATTGATTTCATTCACTGATCTGACCAACTTGGTGTCTAAGAAAAGCAACAGGGGGACCCCCACCAACCTTATACTTACCTGACCAGTTAGTTGATTAAGTTCGCACTTGGAGTGCTCGAAGATGACGTTGGAATAGTTAGAAGCTGTCTGGATCTAAGTTAACCCTAGGATAGAGAGTCTATTCTTGTTTAACTTGATTGCAATTAACATCAAACATTAACTAATTCTTCTCTCTCATAGATTTAGGACTCTTTAGATTCTCATCTTTAGAATTCATCTTTCTTTCTCCTTTCATCTTCTCTTTTCTTCTTCAAAAAAAAAATTGAACTCTTTGTTGTATGCTTGGTCATTGATCTTTACAAACAGAATTGCAACCATTAGACTAAGAAATTGAAAAGACCCTCAAAACAATTTGATCTAGGAATATGGCTGAACTAGATGAACCCAACCCTCCTTGTCAATTGAAAAAGAGTATTTCACCCCATCTTCATATACATATTCTCCTTGTATTCAGGTGCCCCCTATAGAGACCTCCCAATATGAGATTAAGTCCGGTGTCATTCAAATGTTACCTTCTTTCTACAAACATCTTGATGAATTTCTTGAGATATGCTCCACTATCAAAATTCAGAATTTCCCTGATGATGTCCTTAGGTTAAAATTGTTCCAGCTTTCTCTTAAGAACAAGGCCAAGTACTAGCTAAACTCCCTAGACTCGATAACAATTTCAATCTGGGACCAACTTCAGAGAGAATTTCTCAAAAAATACTTCTCCGTTAAAAAGACAAACCAGATTAGAAAAGTCATTGCCAATTTTTCCCAATGGATGGAAAAATGTTCCATGAGATTTGGGAGAGACTCAAAGACCTAATTCGTAAATGTCCACACCACGACGTACCCAAATGACAACCAGTCTAACGCTTTTATGATGGTCTATCAGAAAAGCATCGACAGATAGTTGATGCCTCGTGTGGTGGAACATTTATGCTCTAAAATGAACATGAGGCCTGACAACTATTTGAGACCCTTAGCGAAAACTCCAAACACTACATATCTGCCGCCCATAGAGACTCCCATGATTGGACCAAAAAGAGGTGGAATTTACGAAGTAGGCCATTCCATAAACATCCACAGTGAGGTGGATGAACTATCACAAAAACTTAACCGACTACAAGTCGGGCAAACCTCCACCCCATCCACACGTGCAAGATGTTTGTGCCATTTGTTCGAGTCCAACCCATTTTGTGGGTGATTGTCCAGCCGCACATCAATTTTTTGAGTTTATGCAGGAGCAAATTTATCAGGCCCAAATCCAGATTGCTCCCAGATCAGATAACAACCCATATTCAAATACTTACAATCCTGGCTGGACAAATCATCCAAACTTCTCCTGAAAACCACGACCTCTGTTTAACCCAATGACCCACAGACCCAACTACCAGAAGACAATATCAGAACACATCCTACCCTCCGTGCCAAAATGCTCCTCAACCTTCCACCACTGCACATAATTCAGCTTTTGAGGAGGTCTTGAAAGCGTTGGAACGATTAGAAGTCAACACCCAGATCCTTCACTCCCACACGCAATCGATAGCTAAGAGGCCCAAATAGGTCAACTAGTTATAGCCTTCAGTAGGAGAGAGGAGGAAAAATAGCCCAGCCAATCCATAAGCAATCCCTTCACCAATCCATAAGCAATCCAAAGGGGTAGTACATGGCTGAAAGCTCTAACGCCCACGAAAGCTTTCCTGAGCATACTAAATCAGTAACGATCTTGAGAAACGAGAAGGTCTTAGAACAGCCAAGAAGAACCAACGAGCCGAGAACTCAAACCCTACCAAAATCGAACCATCTAAAAAGGAAAAAGACTCCAAGAAGAGGGATGAACCAACTCCTCTAGTACCCGCATCTAAAGCTCCATTGTCGAGTGGTTTAGAATCTCCTACACCATTCAATAAGAAAAATTGGACAAAATGATGAAACTATTTAAGCAAGTCCAAATCAATCTTCCCCTTCTCGATGCAATAAAACAAGTCCCAACCTATGTCAAGTTTCTAAAGGATTTGTACACACAAAAATACAAATCTAGAGCACAAATTCCAAAAAAAGTTTGCCTCACTAAACAAGCCAGTTCAATCTTCCAACATGCTATCCCCCCTAAGCTTAAGGATCCAGGTGTCCCTATCATCTCTTGCATCATAGATGACCTACATATCGAGAAAGCTCCATTGGATTTAGGGATAAGCTTAAACTTTTTGCCTAGTTCAGTGCATGACTTCTTTGAATTTGATGAGCTGAAACCCACCTCAGTCACCCTACAATTAGCTGATAGATCCGTCAAAGTACCGCATGGAATGATTGAGGATGTTCTGGTAAAGATAGATGAGTTCTACTTTCCTGTAGATTTTCTAATATTGGACATAGAATCTGGTGGCAATCCTAACCAAATCCCTATCATCTTAGGACGACCCTTCCTAACAACAGCCAACGCATGCAACAACTATAGGACGGAAGTCATGGATGTTTCGTTTGGAAATAAAAAATTGAGATTGAATGTGTTCAATACTTCCCAAGGACTACAAACTGAGAGTTGTTTCGAAGTTGATATAATTAAAGATCTAACAGAGGAAGCCATTCCCTTAATTTTGTCACAAAATCCTTTGAGGTTTGTTTGGCTCATTTCAAAGTGGGCGATTAACAATTTTGATGTAGATGGGAACATAGACGAAGTGAATGCCCTGTTAGAACCACCCACTTCAAAGACCACTCCGCCATAGAGTATAAACTATGAGCCATACCCGAATTAGCTAGCATCCCAATAGCTCCTTAGCTAGAATCGCCACCCACTTTAGAACTAAAGCCACTTCCTGATACCCTCAAGTATGCATTCTTAGGACCCAATGACACCCTTTCGGTGATCATTACATCAGACTTGACTGTTGCTCAGGAAGCCCAGCTCATTGATGTTATAAAGGAACATAAAGAAGCAATTGGGTGATCTATTGCCGATCTGAAAGGCATAGACCCCTCTATCTGCATGCACCACATTCACTGCGAGTCTGATGCAAAACCTATAGAGATATGCAGAGGAGATTGAACCCTAACATACAGGAGGTAGTCAAAAAGGAAGTCATAAAGTAATTAGATGCTGGGATTATCTACCCAATATCCAACAGCAAATGGATCAGCCCCACACAGGTAGTACCTAAAAAATCGGGTATTATTGTTGTAGAGAATGATGAAGGTGAACTATTGCCCACTCGCACAACTACTGGATAGCAAGTGTGCATCGATTACAAAAAATTAAATGTCGTTACTAGGAAGGATCATTTTCTTTTATCTTTTATTGACCAAATCCTAGAACGATTGGCAGGCCAAAGTTTCTTTTGTTTTTTGGATGGCTATCCAGGATACAATCAAATTTCTATATTCTCGAACGATCAAGAAAAGACCACCTTCATATATCTTTATGGCACGTTCGTATTTCGGCGCATGCCCTTTGGACTTTGTGATGCATCTGCTACCTTTCAGCGATGCATCCTGACCATTTTTTCAGACATGATAGATAAATTCCTCGAGGTCTTCATGCACAACTTTTCTGCATTTGAAACCACTTTTAAGAACTGTCTTCAGAATCTATATGAAGTGTTGAAGCGTTGCAAGGAAACATACCTAATCCTGAGTTGGAAGATGAACCATTTTATGGTTTAGGAAGGAATCATTTTGGGACACATTGTATCCGAGAGGGGGCTCGAGGTAGACAAGATGAAGGTTGAAATAATTTCTAAACTACCACTTCCAACTTCGGTCCAACAAATATGATCCTTTCTTGGTCATGCAGGATTCTATAGGAAATTCATCCAAGACTTTAGCAAAATTTCTCGACTCTTATGCAACTTGCTTGCCAAGGACACTCCCTTTATCTTTTTGATGACAACTGTGCCAAAGCCTTCCACACACTTCACACTGCCTTGACAACAACACCTATCATTAGGCCCTCTGAAATCAAGTGCAATGCATCCGATTTCGCGATCGATGCAATGTTAGGGCAAAGAGCAAATAAGGAACCACACGTGATTTACTATGCTAGTAAAATCTTTTCGGATGCGCAACTGAATTATACCACCACCGAGAAAGAGTTGCTAGCCATTCTGTTTGCCCTAAACAAATTTCGCTCATATCTTCTAGGGTCAAAGGTCATCATATACTCAGATCATGCAGCCTTAAGGCATCTACTCCAAAGAAAGATACAAAGCTTAGGCTGATCAGATGGATCTTTCTCTTACAAGAGTTTGATTTAAAAATCAAAAACAATAAAGGTTCAAAGAATGTGATAGCAGACCACATTTTCAAGATCTTAGTTGAACACACCCCAAGCATCGATATGGTCAAGGATGGATTTCTTGATGAGCAGCTTTTCACAATCTCTTTCAATAATCCTCCTTGGTTTGCCCATATCATTAATTACTTAGCCACAAGACAAACCCCTTCTCATTGGTCCAAAATAGGAGAAGAAAAGGTTCTTCACATAAATCAAACACTACTTTTGGGAAGAACCTGAACTGTTTAAACACTGCCTGGACCAAGTAATTCGTCATTGTGTGCCCGAGAGTGAGTTTCATAGTATTTTGACCTTCTGCCACTCTCAAGCTTGTGGGGGACACTTCAGTGGAAAAAAAACTGCAGCAAAGGTGCTGCAAAGTGGATTCTACTAGCCAACGCTTGTCAATGATGCACACGCATTTGACTGCAGCTGTCTTAAGTGCTAACAATCAGGAAATACTTCTAGGAAGGACATGATGCCCCTCTCCCCTATTTTAGTTGCTGAGATCTTTGATGTTTGGGGGTTAATTTTATGGAACCTTTTCCAGCCTCTCACGGATATGAATATATCCTGATAGCAGTTGATTATGTGTCAAAATGGATAAAGGCCATAGTAATTAGAACCAACGATCACCAGGTGGTGATCAAATTTATTCAACACAACATTTTCAGTCGTTTTGGCTTCTCGAGAACATCATTAGTGATGGGGGCACTCACTTTACGAACCGACACTTTGAAATATTGATAAGAAAATATGGTTCACACATAAAGTAGCCACCCTCTGCCACCCCAAACTAATGGTCAGGTCGAGGTATCCAATAGGGAAATTAAGCATATTTTGAAGAAAATGATTAGGCCTGACAGAAGGGATTAGTCCCTTCAATTAAATGATGCACTATGGACCTACCGCACCGCATATAAAACCCCTATAGGCATGTCTCCGTACCACTTAGTATTCAAAAAAGCCTGCCATTTATCGATTGAGTTGGAACACCACGCACTATGGGCTATAAAGAAATTTAATTTCGATACGAAGAAAGCGGGCTCTAATAGGAGGCTCCAATTGAATGAATTAGAGGAGCTCCACAATGAGGCATATGAAAATTCACGAATTTATAAGGTTCTAACAAAAGCATTTCATGACAAATACATCTTTAGGAAAGTGTTTGAACTCGACCAAAAAGTGTGGCTGTTCAACTCCAAATTACACCTCTTCCCCAGTAAGCTTCGTTCTCATTGGGATGGACCGTTCATGGTAATCCAAATATTCCCTCATAGAGCGATTGAAATCTAGAATCCCCAAAATGGCAACACTTTTAAAGTCAATGGTCAATATTTGAAGCCATATGAGGACGGAATTAGTAATGAAAGACTAATTGACTCCACCAATTTGGTAGAACCAGTACATGCATGACAATAAGCTTCACGATGTCTGGTTGAAGACATTAAACTTGATATTTTTTGAGAGACAACCCAATTTTTTTATTTTTTTTATTTTTCATTTTAGGTTATCTTTGAAATACAAATTGATCAAGATATAAATGCTCGATGGACTTCTGACAAACACCTATTGAGCCAAAAGCATGTTCCTCCCAAGAGATATCTCTCCTTTTCTTTTCTATTTATCTATCACACTCTATTTCTCTCCTCCATTGAGGACAATGTCATTTAAGTTGGGAGAGAGAATAACTAATTTAATCAAGTCCTCACATATGATCAGAAATAATTAGTTTTGTGTATCCAAATTGTCTCGATTTGAAGTTAATTAGATACCCTAATCAATAAATGATTAACAGTTTAGATAATTTTAGAAACATTGAGGGGCAAATTATTAAAAAAACCAAATAAATGGTAAGATTTAGATCAGACCAAATTTTTGAGTGATTCTAGAACTCTCTTCCTACCTATCTCAATGAAGAATCTGCTTCATGAGAATATGGATGGAAAGATCAAGGTATGCAAAAAAGTATCCCTTATTTTTTAAATTAAAAAAAAAAGATTTAGCATTATCTCACTAAGTAATCGAGCCTCTTCACCTAAGCATTATGGTTCACGTCAAAAGATGAGGATGTCAAGAGACCTGTTATAGAGTCAATCTCACCTCATAGCTTTTATTGGACTCAAGTCAGTAAGCCCTGAGGATGTTTCACACTTAATACCCTAAAGCTAACTGGTTTAAGAGTCATTGGCCAAAAGCTTGCTACAAGGACCAACTAGAAGGCTCAAGAGGCTAAGATATTACACCAGACACTTTTTGAAAAAAAAAAAGATAATAAGGGGATTAAATTGTAAAAAGACAATAAAACCTCTCACATCAAGTTAGAGGACTTAAAGAATAGAGTAGAGAGTTGGTGAAAGAAGTTTTTTAAAAATTTTTGTGACTAATACTCAACCAGTAACTGAGTCGAATCAGTAATCCAATTAAGTACCTCTTTAATAGTCTAGCCGGATATCGGTGGCCTTTAGGAGTGCCTAGGATAACTTTTAATTCAAGGACGAGTCAGTACACATTACTGATTTATTTATTTTATTCGAAGACGAGCAAAGTTCAAATTGGAGGATCTAATAAGTACCATAAACATATTACTAAAATCATCAAAATGTATAATAATTGATCTTTATTCCTTAGAAATTGATGCTGCTTCTTATCTTTTGCAGAAAAAATGCTCATAATTATAAAGAACTCGATTCGCAAGCCTAGGAAGCATATGGCACTTAAAATGGAGACCTAAAGAGGCCCACAACCCAGCTCAAAACCGACCCAAGCCGAATTGGTTCACCATGGACCAGCCGGTCAATCCATGCACGGTCCACAGAACAGTGCAGTGGTTCACACACGGTGCAGGAGGGTGGAAGATTTTTGCGCCATTGAATGGCTAAGGAGGATTTGAAATACCTGATGAATGGCTAAAGAAGCGCTCTTCCATATCCATTAGTAGTGGCCCACTCATTTAGGCACGATCCAACGATCCAAAGCATCTCTTGCACGATCCGACAGTAAGGAGCTGTTGCTGGTTGGGAGAGCTAAACTGAAAGCTTATTTTTGTGCCATCCGACAGCCCAGAACAAAGATCAAGCGTGATTGAACGGCCAATGTGATTTCCGACTTTGATAAGGCGCTGATGAAGCGTGATTTGGGGTGTTTGATCGAAATCCAATGACCAAAAAATTTTGTTCATGTAGGATGCGCTTGGGACGCAAGTTCGAGAGGTTTAACGCGGCAAGGAGTCCTGTAAGGTGTAGTAATTCTTGAGGAATCAGGATATTGAATACAGCTAGGACTTAGGGGGCCATGAAAGCTATAAAAAGGGGGATAGAGAGGAGAAAAAAAAGAGAACAAAAATTAAGAGAAACTTGTAGAGAAAAAGAGAGAGGAAGAGAGGGAAGTTAAGGGTCTGAAGTTTTGAAAGAGTTTTGGAGTGGCATAAGGAGGTTCTGCTACATCTTCAAATTCTTCTTCAACCTTCAAAAAAGATGGAACTTTTGATGGCGAGCGAGATCCAATCCATGAGTAGCTAAACCCTTCATCCTCGGGG
Organism: Elaeis guineensis; assembly: GCF_000442705.2. Taxonomy (NCBI): domain Eukaryota; kingdom Viridiplantae; phylum Streptophyta; class Magnoliopsida; order Arecales; family Arecaceae; genus Elaeis; species Elaeis guineensis. The sequence goes on from NC_026000.2 coordinate 56,362,332, forward strand.
AAGTAGATGAAGTCCTTCAATCCAGATTTATATTTCATTTTCTGATCTTATTATGTATTTTCTTTATGCAATCAACTACTTGAACATTACAAGATTTCTTTATTTTTGAATGATATTGAATATTTAGCAAACATGAATATTTTCTGTGATCCTATTTATGTGTTCCAATAGTAGTTTTTTTTATTTTATGGTACTTGATCTCGAATAGTTTATAACTACATAGAGACGAGTCGTAATCTAAAGATACGATTCATGCTCAGTGAGATAAGCTATGTTGAGAGCAAAATCATATATTCATCTTTTTATTATTACTACGGCTTGTAGTTTGTAGTGATTTAGATTGCTTTGATTAGAATACTGATCTATAATTAAAGGATGGATTCTAAAACTTGAGGCACTTTCTTCTACTTGATTTTTCTCAACTTTATTTCTATCAAACTTGTTTCTTTTATTCTCTTAAAAATTTTAAAATCTAAATCCTTCATATTTATTTTAATTAAATATAACTCAGCCCTTTGATCTCTGAGGATACGATTCCAACTTATCCTATCTATATAGTTTGAGTTAGGTTTTTTATTTTTGACCACCCACAACAGCGATCATTATGTATTAGGCCTGATGTGACTTACACTTTAGGCATATCTAGCAAATTTCAGACTGATCTAAGAGAAGATCCTTGGAAAGCTGTAAAAAATATTCTGAAGTACTTAAGGACTAAAGATATTTTTCTCGCATATCGAGGATTTGATTTGAAACTAGAGGGCTATATAGATTCTAGCTTTCAATCTGATCCAGATGATAGCAAATCCATATCATGATATATATTTACTCTGAATGAAAAGACAGTGAGTTGGAAGAGTTTTAAACAACAAACTGTAGCTAACTCAGTCACTGAGATAGAGTACAATTCTGTTAATGAAGTTACTAAGAAAGCTGTCTGATTGAAGAAGTTCATCATCGTGTTGGGTGCGATTCCAGAGATTGAACAATCCATGCCACTTTATTGTGATAATACTGATGCTATTGCTCAAATAAAGGAACCAAAGTCTCATCATAAATCCAAGCACATCCTAAGACGCTTCTACCTCATTCGAGAAATTAAGAGAAAAGATGTGACTACAGAACGAGTAGATGCAAAAAAACAATTAACAGATCCATTCACTAAAGCATTGTCTCAACAGCAATTTGATTGCCATCTTGATTGTATGGATATTAAATACAAAGATGATTGACTATAGTGCAAATGGGAGATTGAAAGATTAGTGTCCTACAAGCCAATCACATAGTTGATGCAATAGAGACTATTTTGTAATATTTTCTAACTCATATATTGACATTATTTATTTATGAATAAAATAAGGCATTTTGTTTCATCATTTGCTGTAAGATTGTGATGAACCTCATAGATTAGGACAATGACTTTAAGATCATGATGAGATCATACCAGTGAGACTTAAAATCCTAAAATCCTAATCTAAAATATTTTTAGACTTTGGATCATTGAGTCGAGGATCAATGGTTTCAGTAAGACTGGTATATCCTATGTATGCTCGATGGAGAGGATGATTGATCTCACAATCACTTATGTCGAGATACTAATACAAAGATATGAACGCTCATTAGAGAATGAGTTCACTGAATTGATCCACACAAAGAACATCTTATGGAATCTTACTTATATATCAAAAGATGGTTCTCTAATGAGAGTTGTGTAAATGATCCTTAGACCTGAGACCATCATGAAACCTTATGCACATGAATCAATATTTTTGATTCATACTCATTAATGACTAAATCATGTACCACATGCTCTGGATATAATGGAATATGTATGAAGGATACAAGTCGATCAATAAAAAATCAATCACTCCTAGTAAAAGATGTCATCCTGTATTATCATCTCTAGATGACTCATAAAATCTTTGATCAAAATAGGATAAAAATTAAAAAAAAATTAATATTTCATCATTAGAGTTATCGTTAATTAATGAATATCGATATGAATATATAATTGAGTTTGACATGATTCCATACTCATAAACATATTCAAGATGCGAGATGATTGAAGATTAAATTACATGATAACTTACCACTGAAGGATATATTTGATATTTTCACCAAATTCTTCATCTTCCGAATAGTCATGATATATTACTAGACGTCAATCTTGATTTGTAGGTATTTATAAATTAAAAAATTTAATTCATGAATCAATTACAAAGAATTCTGATTGATCAACTTAGATTGACATGATTTGGATCTAAATTGATTGGAAGGGTTCCAATTAAATTAGATCAACATGCACCTGAACCTACTACTTGCTAGATATGGAACCCAATAGGTCACACACAATGAATTTGATCAAAGATCTATTTGGAATAAGTCATGGATCATTGGATCCAAGTTGGATTGCTATTCAATATGCTAGCACATATGGCTCACCCTAACTCTTAAATTAAATCAGATTTGGTTTAGAACCTTGTTTATATGGTCAACCTAATTGAGTATGACTTGGATTAGGTCAAGCTATGGTTGGACTGTCGAGGGTTGGCGCCTCCTAGCCTCATCCATGCCCAAAACCAAGAGACCCAATAGGTTGGGACTCTTCCTTGTGTTTGACGCAAGGTTTAATGGCGCTAATTTATTTATGGCATGGAGAAGGACCAGAGTCCTTCTATCATGGGTCTTTAACTCATGGCACCTCCTCAGCTTTATCTGCATGCCTACATGTCAAAGACTAAACGTCTGAGACTTATCTGAAGTTGGCGCATGAAAATATTGGGCACAGATTATTGTTTGGCGTGAGAAAGGACTAAAGTCCTGCTTTGGATCTCTGATCCAAAGAGGCGCCATTTGATTTTTTTTCTCTCCCTTCCACACCTAATGATGGCCTTTTCGCCATGTCCATGCCCCTTAAGTGCCGCGGAGCAAGAATTAACGCGAAAAGATGCGAGCAGAAAATTGTTTCTGCTTGAGGTTGGCACCAAGAGTCCTGCTTTGGGCAGAGTGGTTGGCGCCCCCTCATTTCTTCTCATGCCCATCTAATGGGTATTGGATCAGATCCAATGCCACATGGCATCGCACGAAAGCTTATCAAAATGAGAAAGACATATACACCCCTTTGATGCCGAAACAACGTATAAACTTTTCTTCGAAAGAAAAATGGCGCATCCCATGACCCTTGAGAAGTCCTTTTGCATGAAGGAACTTATCTATATTTCTATGGAAATTATTTTGGGGCGCGTGGACTTGGGATGCGTTAGTTTATGTGGCGCATCCTCTCTAAATATAATTAGAGACCCCATCCGAGAATCCAAGGCATCAAAACCATTTCGGTTCTCTTCCTTCTCTTCAGACAAGTCAAGAGAACTTCAGACAAGAGTATAGAAGAGAATAGAAAAGGATTTTGAGATATTAAAGAGAGAGTTAAGGGAAGAAAGAGAGTTCTAGCCAAATCCTTGAGGGTTTGATCCTAGAGAGGCTAAAGGAATTCTTGAAGGAAGAATTCAGCAACAAGATTTCTTAAAAGTGTCCTTGATCGAGTCCAATGTGGATTACCATTAGAGGGCAAATATTTGGGTTCCTCATGAAAATTGGTCGACCAACACAGATATGCTTCTGAACAAAATTTTTAAATTCTGCTTTGATTGTAATTACCAAGGAGTTTCTGGGTTCTAGAGTTCGGGTATCTTGATGTTCATTAAAAAAATAAATTTTGAACATCACCCTTTTGCTGCCATACAGCAACCCTATCATGGTATCAGAGCCTTCCTCGATTGATTCAATCAAAGGTTTAGATGATGCTATGATTAGGATATGATCCTGTCTATTTTATGAGATCTGTTATGTTATGAACACTGTAGTGTATAAAGTTTCATATTAGGATATGCATGAGACCAGTTCTCCCTCATAAAAATTGTATTAAGTCACGATGGTGAAGTGTGACAAACACTACCTATGTCTTCCTTTATGCTGAGTCAATAGAGTATATCAACATCTAGAGTAAGTTTGTTATGCTATTCACAAGACTTTCTATAGGATTGGTGTGATGTTGTCTTAATGCATGTTAATGCTTATGGCATATTTGATAGTGTTGCCTTATTGAGCTATTCACAAAAGCAACATTATTTAAGTATGACTATATGGAAATGGAGAGTTTGATTTAACTAAAACATTATAGCTTGTTGTGCTATCCACAAGACTATAAGTATTATAGAGGCAAAAATATTATTGAGAATTACATGAGATACAATTGGAAAGGAGTTTCCTACCCTTGAACTCATGGAAGTTTGTTGTACTATCCACAAGATTTTCATAGAAAATTGGGATCTCAATCTCACTAAAGAAATCAAGTAGGATTTTTCGTTCATCGTAAAAGAGGATTATGATATTCAACAAAATAATGGGAGACAATTAGATATAAGTCCTCATCTAGTTGTGTACGTCATCACGAGTAATCTGCTTATACATTATTCTTTATTTATGTAGAATAGTTCCACATTATGACATTTTCATTATCACGATGTGGTATATTGAATGCCAATAAGTTGACGAATCCTAATTATGTGGATTGATTAAGGAACCTAAAAATAGTTCTCATCTAGGAGAGAATCTCCTACATTCTTGATACTCCTGATCCGGATTCGATTGAGAAAGATACTATAGAAGAAAAGGCCACATATAAGATATGACAGAATGACAGTATGATTGTCAAATGCATCATGTTGGCTTCAATGAGTAATGAATTACAGAGGCAACATGAAAGCATGAATCCTCAATCCATACTACTTAACCTTAAGAAGTTATATGGAGAGCAATGCAGGACTGCCAGATATGAGATATCGAAGCAGCTATTCCGTGCGAGGATGAGTGAGGGCACATCCGTATAAGCCAATGTGCTAAAGATAATTGACTTGATCACTTATTGAGTTAATTAGGAAATGTCATGGATGGAGAGCTTAGTCAGGATTTGATCCTGCAATCACTTAATAGAGTCCTCGTAGTTTGTCATAAATTATCATGTAAACAAACTGAACACTAGTCTACCAGAGCTACTTAACATGTTAAAAATAACTGAAAGCTACTTCAAAAGTGATAAGGCTCTTCTTGTGGGTAAGACCTTCAAGAAGAAGGCAGATAAGAAGGCTTCGAACAAGAAGAGGTTGAACCGTAAACGTGGCATCTTAAGAAGAAGAATAATGGTATCTCTCACCATTGCGGCCAGCAAGGAATTGGAAAAAAAACTACAAGAGCTATCTTGCAAGTCTAAAGCAAAATGCAAATGTTGCATTCAAAAATCTGTATATGATACATACCAGTTTTTCATTGAGTAATTCAACTTCTGATTCTTGAGTATTAGATACCATTCATGGTTCTCATTTATGCAAGTTGTTGTAGGGACTACAGAGAATTCGAAGTCTGAATAAGGATGACTTCGAATTTTTCAACACTAGTGGAGAGTCCATTCATACTGAAGCTGTTGGAACCCACTTATTGAAATTGCCTTAGGACAAGATATTAGAATTAGAAGATTGTTTCTACATGCCAATGCTCATTAAAAATATTATTTCCGTATCTTTGTTATTGCAACAAGGATTTGAAATTAATGCAAAGGGCAATAGTTGCTCTATTTTTCAATCTAATGAATTATTTGGCAACGCATATATGGTGAATAATCTTTTTATTCAGTCACTCAATGATTGTATTTTTCATGTTGATGAAAACAAGAAGAGAAAGAGAGAAGACGTAAATGTCACATATCTTTGACACTATCGGCTTGATCATATTAATGAGTCAAGGATAAATAAATTGTATAAAGAAAAGTTCTTTGATCTTTATGATGATCATTAGAAACTTGTGAATTTTGTCCCATGGAAAAAATAACCAAATTTTCACTTACTAGACATGGAGAAAGGGCAAGTGAGCTTTTAGGATTTATACATTTAGATGTATGTGGGCCAATGACAACTCAGGTCAGAGAAGGATACTCCTATTTCATCATTTTTACAAATGATTTATCAAGATTTGGATATGTGTATTTCATAAAACATAAACCCAAAATCTTTGATAAATTTAAAAAGTATCAAAGCATGATCGAAAAATAAACTGAAAAAAATAATAAAATTCTTCAATCGAATCAAAGAGAATACTTGACTAGTGAATTTCTTAATCATCTAGAAAAAGATATTCTCTCTGAATGAACTCTTTATACACCACAATTAAATGATGTATCAGAAAAGATGAATCGCACTTTATTAGATATGGTGTGGTCCATAATATGCTTCACTAATCTTTCTATCTCGTTCTGGAGTATGCCCTGAAAACTACTGCATACATTTTGAACAAGATACCTTCCAAATCTGTTGCTAGCACTCCATATGAGATATGGAAAGAGAAAAGGCTCAATCTTAAACATCTTAAGATATGGAGATGCCCTGCTTATGTCAAAAGAAATTTTGGACATAAGCTTAGTACTAGATCAGATATGTGTAAATTTATAAATTATCTCAAAAAGAGTATAGGATATTATTTATACCATTCTACTGAACAAAAGGTATTTATCAGTAGACATGCCACTTTTATGAAAAAAAAATTATCCATGAAAAGGGCAATGGGAGAAATGTTAAATTTGGAGAAGTTCAAGACCTACAGACTATCTCACTACCACCTATAGATAGTCCATAAGGTGTTCCTCAACCAGTACACACTGATGAGGTACATCCACAACACATCTCTCCAAAAGTCAGATAGAATGTGCAATGCACCTTTAAGATATAGGTTTGTCATTGAAAATGACAACGAGACCCACATTATTGAGGATGATGATCCTCTGACCTATTCGAAAGCAATCATGAATAAAGAATCTGTATTGATATTATTAATTTATAAATAAAATGAGGTATTTTGTTTTATCATTTGCTATAAGATTGTGATGAATCCCATAGATTAGGATAATGATTTTAGGACCATCATGAGATCATACCAGTGAGATCTAAAATCCTAAAATCCTAATCTAAAATATTCTGTTGTTGGATCATTGAGTTGGGGATCAATAGTTCCAATAAGACTGGCATATCCTATATATGCTCAATGGAGAGGATGATTGATCTCATAATCATTTGTATAAAGACATTAATACAAGAATATAGATGCTCATTAGAGAATGAGTTCACTAAATTGATCCATATGAAGAACATCTTATGGAATCTTACTTACATGTCAAAAAATGGTTCTCTAGTAGGAGTTATGCAAGTAATCCTTAGATCTGAGACCACCATAAAATCTTGTGCATATAAATCCATATTTTTGATTCATAGTCATTCATGACTAAGCCATGTACGATATATTCTGGATATGATAAAATATGTATGAAGAATATGAGTCGGACAATAAGAAATCGATCACTCCTAGTAAGAGAAGATGTCATCCTATGTATTATCATCTCTAGATGACTCAAGAAGTCTTAGATCAAAGCAAGATGAAAACTTAAAAAGAATTTCTAATGTTTCATCATTAGAGTCATCATTAATTAATGGATAATCAATACGAATATGTAATTGAGTTTAACATGATTCCATACTCATAAACATATTTAAAATACAGGATGATCGAAGGATTAAATTGCACGATAACTTGCCACTGACAGGTATATTTGATATTTCTACCAAATTCCTCATCTTTCAGATAGTCATGATACGTTGCTGGATATCAATCTTGACTTGTAGGTATTTATAAATTAAAGAGTTTAATTCATGAATCAATTAGAAAGTTTTGATTGATCAACTAGGATTGACATGATTTAGACCTAAATTGATTGGAAGGATTCTAATTAATTAGGTCAACATGCACCTGGACCTACTGTTGACTAGATCTGGAATCCAATTGATCACACACATAATGGACTTGGCCAAGGATCTATTTGGAATAGATCATGAATCATTAGATCCAAGTTGGGTTGCTATTCGGCATGCTAGCACATGTGGCTAACCCTAACTCCTAAATCAAATCGGATATGGTTTAGAACCTTACTTATATGGTCAACCTAATTGAGTATGACTTGGATTAGGTCAAGCCATGGTTGGGCCACCAAGGGTTGGCATCTCCTAGCCTCATCCAAATCCAAAACCAAGAGACCCAATAGGTTGGGACTCTTGTGTTTGGTGCAAGGTTTAATAGCGCTAATTTATTTATGGCGTGGAAAAGGACCAGAGTCCTGTCATGGGTCTCTGACTCATATGGCATCTCCTCAACTTTATCTGCACGCCCAAATGTCAAAGACTAAGTGCCTGAGACTTGTCTGAAGTGGCGCATGAAAATATTGGGCGCAAATTATTGTTTGGCGTGAGAAAGGACCAAAATCCTTCTGCTTTGGGCCTCTGATCCAAAGAGGCACCATCTGATTTTTCTCTCTCCCTTCCATAACTAATGATGGCCTTTTGATCATGTTTACGCCCCTTGGGTGGCGTGGAGCTAGAATTAACACAGAGATGCGAGCAGAAAGCTGTTTCTGCTAGAGATTGGTGCCAAGCATGATTTTTCGAAAGCATGATTTTCGGAACCATTCCGAACCAGCCGATTCAGAGCATAACAACCGTACTGACAAGGAACCGCAACGATTCCGATGGAGAAAATGGCACACACTGGTGCTAAGAAGAAAGAGAGGAAAACAAATACAGAAAGAGAGGAGCGAAAAAGAGAGGACGCTGTCAGAAGTCAGTGGTGGCCCTCTATGTCCGCCAGTGGATGGCGGAAGCCGCCACAGCTTGTTCATCCCATGGGGCTGCCGCAATAAGCAAGAAAGAAAGAGGGGGGAGACCACCAGAGATGGAAAGACAGGACGGTGGAGAGGCCGCCAGAGGTCTCTGGATGGCCGCCGTGATCATCAGGTGGTGAAAGCGGTGCAAACAATGTCGCGGCTATGAAACAGGGGCTGTCGCCCCTGTTCACGCATCGGTCCTTTTTTAGAAACGGAGATGAATAGTGAAGCCGGCAAACCATTTACCGACTTCACTATTTAAGAGATTTTTTAAAAAAAAATTAAAATCAGTGAAGCCGGCAATCGGATTGCCGACTTCATTTTTTTGAATTTTTTAAAAAAAAAAGCAAAAACAGTGAAGCCGACAAATTGTTTGCCAGCTTCACTTAAGTTTCAATTTTCTAAAAAAACCTGTGAAACTGGGGCATCGCCCCTGTTTCACACCCACAGCACCACGCGCATGGACTGCACCGTCCGACGACCCGTCGGAGACCGTCCAGCGGCCCCTCTGACTCCTTCCCCTCCTTCCTTTTCTTTCTTCCTCCCTCTCTCTCTATTTCTCTCTTTTCTTCCGGTTCGCTTTGCCTTCATCGATTCGCATCGCGTTGGTCTGTTACGGTATGTAGCCATATCGTACCATGCCACTAGCTGGCCGAAATGGCCATCGATACCGACACAGAAAATCTTGACGCCAAGAGTCCTGCTTTAGATAGAGTGGTTGGCGCCCCCTCATCTCTTCTCATGCCCATCTAATGGGTATTGGATCAGATCCAATGCCACATAGCATGGCATGGAAGCTTATCAGAACGAAAAAGACATATATACATCCCTTTGATGCCAAAACAACGTATAAACTTTTCTTCGGAAGAAAAGTGGCGTGCCCCTTAACCCTTGAGAAGTCCTTCTGCATGAAGGAACTTATCTGTATTTCTACGAAAATTATTTTGGGATGCGTGGACTTAGGATGCATTGGTTTATGTGGCACCTCCTCTCTAAATATAAATAAGGACCCCATATGAGAGTCCAAGGCATCAAAACCATTCCGGTTCTCTTTCTTCTCTTAAGACAAGTCTTCTAAATTAAGACGAGTCAAGAGAAATTCAGACAAGAGTAAGGAAGAGAACAGAAAAGAATTTTGAGATATTAAAAGGAGAGTTAAGGGAAGAGAAAGAGAGTTCTAGCCAAATCCTTGAGGAGGATTTGATCCTAGAAAGGCTAAAGGAATTTTTGGAGGAAGAATTCAACAACAAGTTTCCTTGAAAGAATGTCCTTGATCAAATCCAGTGTGGATCACCATTGGAGGGCAAACATTTGGGTGCCTCATGGAAATTGATCGACCAACACAGATATGCTTCAGAACAAAATGTTTAAATTCTATTTTTTGATTGTAATTATCAAGGGATTTCTGAGTTTTAGGGTTCGGTTATCTTGATGTTTATTAAAGAAAAATTTTTGAATATCACCCTTCCACTGCCATATCGAAACCCTACATCATTATCACTGAGGCTACAAATGGGTCAAGTTGACCCGTGGAGACCCAACCTAACCCATTTTAAAGGACTGTAGAGCTGGGTCGGGTTCTAAAATTAGACCTGCTTTATTTTCTAGGTTAGGTCTAGGTTTATTAAATTCTGATCCGATCCAAGCCAACCCGCTTAGTTTTCTGAATTCATATAGATCTTATGCTTAATGACCCAACCTGACCCAAACCCATTATACAACCCAGATGAAATGCGCAAACCCATAAACCAGCAATTCCATCATGTTGTAAACCAGCAATTTCATCATATCAGGTAGTAAGGGCTGGACCTCCTAGCATTTTTATTTTGAAATTATAGCTTCTTGTCTTAATTTCTATGTTAATATACTAACACAAATATCTCATATTGCTTTATAGGGAGGATTCAAATTATATATTTATCTTATCTATTAGAAATTTTAATTTTATATTGATTTCTTTTGTCCCCACAATTACCATTTAGTACCAATCCCATTTAAAATTTTCTTATGCCCGCAATGCATTAGCTAGGTTGGCTACCAAAGCAATAGCATTGTCCGGTTCTGAGCTGGTGCAATAACTCTGATCTTTTGAACCTTCCTTAATCAAAAGATTTTGGACTGTCTGATCAGTGTGGGATTATGAAAAATAAAAATAAAAAGCAAATTGATAAATGAAAAAAAGGAAAGCAATCCACTTTTACTTTCCTCCAGCTATCCCTTTTTCCGTTGCACTATTCTCTCCCCTCCTACCTCTCTTCAAACCCAACCCAGACCCGAATTTGTCGGGTTGGGCAAAGTTATACATGGATCCAACCTGACTCGAATGATCCATTGGGGCAAAATTTTTGTCCATAGACCTAACCCGACCCAACCCGAACTTTATGGAACTGGGTTTGCTTCCAACATCACAACCCGATCAAGGAATTGAATTGGGTTGGGGGTCACTCATGACCTAATCCAACCTAACCCATTTGCACCCCTAATCATCATAGATCTTAAAAAAATAAGGACAGAAAAACACTAGTGGTCATTCCAGCCAATGGTCATTTTAAAATCAATAGACTTCCTCTTTCCTAATTGAGAACTAATGCAGCAAAAGAAACTATTATGGGAACTCCTAGCTCCTTGCCAAAGGGGAGAGACTACAAATATAAGAGCCAAAATTCTCCTGCCATATGTTCTTCTTCTTAATAGTTCCCAAGGTTCAAAGGCCTTCACATTGCCTCCTTAGCCTCAATAGACTTGAGCATCAACCAGGTCACCCAGGTTCAAACCAGGCCTAAGCTCAGTAACAAGGCCAACAGGATGACCCATGCCTGGTTTGGATCCAAGACTAGATTCTTCAGCCTGAGCATGGCCTGATTACTGCACTGCAGGTCCTAGACCCACCCAGCCTGACCTGATATAGGCCTAGGGAACAAGTCTAACTGATAGTGGTCCAGGATGTTGACCAACGGAGAGATTGAAGGACAGGAAGTACACCAAATATAATGAGTGGCTCTAGTTTCATGAGCAGTGAAAAGGGCATAGCAGAGAGAGGGGGAGTTTCACTTTTCTCGCGAATTGGGATGAATAGGGAGGGAGAGAGAGAAGGGAAAGTATCATAACTGTGGGATTGTTATTCGCAATGGAGGTCGGGGAGGGGGAGAGAAAAAAATCAAAGGCTAGGGAATGAGAGGACAGAGACAGTTTGGATTTTGAGAAAATAGAGTGAAAGAGGATTTTGATTTTAAATAACTTACCATTTTCAACTAATATAATATATTTCATACATGTTTAAAAATTAGGTCAGACTGGACCAAGACAATACAATTTTTACTTACCTTGGACCAAGTCTGAATTCTAAAACAAGCCTCAAGTTGTAGGCCCAGTCTGATCTGACTGCTCAATGAAACCTTGCCCAAGCCTACCTAAAAGTGGGTTGGATGAGTTGGGCTGGGCAGGTTGGAACAAATTTGCTCATCTAGCCAGAGGAAGTCTCCACCACCACTTTCCCACATATGCAAGGAAGTCTCTTCACGTCTAAGGCTCCTTCACCTCCTTCACAAAGTTTATCTAATTAACCAAGTAACAACAACCATCAACCTTCATCTTACCTCACCAAAAGAAGGTCCATCGAAAAGAATCAATCTTGTTCATCATGAACTCTAGCAGAAGGAAAATGGACACACCCACAACGATGCTAAGAGAACTAAGTGTACTGATACAAGTCTCCTACAGTTAGATAAGACCTTACTTTTCCACCTTGCAAGTCTCTTATTAATTCTTTTGATGAATGACATCCAATCCACCCAAAAATTGAGAAAAGTTGTAATAGAAGTACTAAGTCAATCATTATCTCCAAACATAATTTTGCAATCTTTTAAATACATTGATCTTGAGGCTAGTAAAAATTCAAAAAGAATATAGAATAAACTTTAGGTCGACTTACATGGTTCGTTGAACCGCCCTGAACCGGATGGTTCAGAGCGTGCCGAACCATATTTGCGGCTAACTAATGTGATTCGGATATTTGATTTGGAATGCCGGAAAAAATGGAGCAAGAAAGAAGAAAAAAGAGGAAGAGAGAGAGGAGGGGAAGAAGGAAAGGAAAAGACAGGCAGTGTCTGACGGTGGCCCATCGAGGCTGCCGGATGGCCACCGAGGCCTCTAGGGCTCTACAATCTGAGAAGCAAGAAAAAAGAAAGGGGAAAGGAAAGAAGATGAGGGAGAGGAAGGTGGTGGTGAGGCCGTCGGAGGGCAGCTAGGTGGCCACCATGGCCGTCGGATGATCCAAAATAGCCCATTGCCGACTCCACTGTGTATTCTCTTTTTTTAAAAAAATATGACAAAACAAAGGCTTTACCTCTGTTTCAAACTCATGGCGACCATGGGTTGTTTTGGGCCATCTAGCAACCACGACGGCCACCCAACGGCCCCCTAGCAGCCTCGCCACTGCCTTCACCTCCCTCCTCTTGTCTCCTTTCTCCTCTCTCTGTCTCTCTCTGCTCTTATTTTCTCTCATAAAGGACCGCGAGCCTGAAAGGCCTCAGTGGCCTCCATGGCCCTCCGATGGCTGCTATCGGCATCTCTGCTGGCCTCTCTTCATTTCTTATCTCTTCCTCCCTAACCCTTCTCTCTTTCTTTCTCTTTTCCTTCCCGATTCATCCCTCGTTTCTGTATCGATTCGGATCTAGTACCAGGACGTACCGACTCATACCGTCAACTGACCGGCATGGGATCCAATTCCGAGTCGACGATCCTTAGTCTACTAGCTACTCCTTAACATGAGAAAAAGCAAGGTGTCATGTCATCTACATAGAGGTTCCAACACCATTTTCCTCAACATTAGGACAAGTTCCTCTACCAATCCTGCCTCGATTACAAATTCTACTTGGAACATCAACCACTTGAATATAAATGAAATGGAGACAGATGTTAGCCTCTCTCTTTCTCTCTCCCCCCTCCCCCTCTTCTCCAAATGCACCTACAAGATTGCTAATTCACTATATCTGAGGCAGCTAAAAGTTCAACCAACCCAATGGCCCCAAAAGCCTGTGACCTTCAACAATTCTAGGATCACATCCCTAAAAACTTAATCATAAGCTTTTTCAAAATTCAATTTACATGTCTCCATCTTTCCCTCATGTTACAATCAGATACGATTTCATGGGTGCTACTGAAGCAATCTCTTATAAGTCTCTGTCTCATAAAAGCAAGTTGACAGTCACAAGCATCACTAGCACCAGTCTTAGCTTATCAACCAAAACATGATAAAAAGCTCACTGAGCAGATAGGTGCATCAGAATTCATTTCCTCTCTTTTTTTTGGGGATAAGAGTGATGAAAGCATAGTTTTGTATGCTATATTATACTGTCCCCAGATACAAGTCTTAGAATAGCCAAAGTTGTACTTAACAGAACTAAACACCTCTTTAGCATCCCCTTGATGAAACATTCCTTGAGATTAATCTTTGTTTAAACTCCACTTCAAATATTTATGCCACCTAGAAACATTTTCCATTTCATGAAAAATCGGTAAGAAATATCCTTGGAAGCGGGCATAAGATCATCGTTTTCAATATTTTCCAAGAAGTCATTAAAAGGCATTTTAAAAAAAAGAAAAACAGTAGAAGTCGCACATTATGTTACTTCATAACACAAATTATTTTCTTCTTGGTAGTGGGAACTCCACATTCTTCAGATCAAATTACACCATATTTAAAAGGAAAAAGATTTAGTTATGCAATTATCTTTGCAGCCATAAAACCCTCCTATGCCCTATCTATCAGCTTGTGATCTTAGCAATACATATATGACAAAATCATTAACCTGATCTGTCCATCTTCACTGGATCACAAACACTCCATGTACTTAACAGTATTTTAAATTGCATGTGCAATACACAATCTTTCCCCGTCCTCTCATCCAAAATATAATCTGTACATAAACATCTTAACATGGAAACAAACTTTAAATAGATGGAGAATAAATCTTTGATGAAAATAATAATAGAAAAAGATCATTAACCGAAACTACTTTAAATTATTAAAAAACTGATGTGTCTAAGTTTTAGGGTGCACAAGTAACAACTGCATACATGCTCTTGTGTGGATTACTAATTATGTTTGTACCTCCTGCAGGTTATCTTTTGAGTTTCTTATTGGATGGGTAATCATAGTGCATAAACAGATTTTTCGGAACAGACTTTATGACAAACAAAGTACTTTATTGTCTTAGGTCAAACAACAACAATCCTCAAAACAATCATTTACAGAAAAGACAAGAAGTATTAGAAAGGATTTGTAAAATCTTGAAGTAACACAAGATATAGCTTTGAGGGGAATGATTGGCAAAAAGGACTCAAAAACTTGACAATGAATAGTATATCTTATACCAAAGAGCATGAGTAAATCCGATTAGAAGGAAATTAGTAATCCTTTCACTATATGTACTTTAAAATTTTTAACACGTTTTACACTATATTTAATTTTTATCCAATATTTCTTCCCCTACTGGTATTTTTCCAAGCAAAGAAGGTGGCATCTAGATGAACACCCCGATTCTGATGAAATATGCAGCATGCCTGGATTACCTTTCGCAGTTGAAACCCTCCAATACAGCAATGGTAGCAAATAATTAAAAAAAAAAGAAAAAAGAAAAATCAACCACCGTATTAACTACAAAACTACTAGAAGAACAATGCAAAAGCTGATGGAAATAGAGGACAGTTGATGTCGGATCTGGCTAGTGAACTTTAGGAATCTCTCAGAATTCCAGAGAGGCATGTCAAGATAGATAAAACTAGGTAGGAAACTACATAAACTAAATAATATCGATTACACAAACTAAGGGAGGGGAAACTAAGCAGCCCAGGGAGAGAGAATACCGTAGAGAGCAGAAGAGCGCGGGTAGAAGAAGATGATTTCGCGGAGAGAGAGTTCATGGCTAACGGAGATTGGAGGGACGTTCGCTGGCGGTAAGCCCGTCCCCAGCCCTTAGATTCATAGGCCTGCGACCTTCCCCGCATAAATAAGAGGAGGAAAATCTCGGCCGATGCCCCCTCCGATATCTGGATGGTGGATACCGCCAGCGGTGTGGATTTTGTACCTTTCAAACTGGCAAAAGGTCATTTCCGGCGAAAAACCGGCTGAACCCAATCCGAATGCACCTTTATGCTTCGGTTTGTATCAATATTTTTTGAATTTTTCTGAGTGCTTCAAAAAAATATATTTTAATTATTTTATTATTTATTTATTTTTAAATATGGATCATATAGTTGCTAATTAGTTAAAGTACTCGGATACATAACCGATAGAATAAATATTTTAAAATTTAAAATTATTTTAATATTAAAATTGAAGGTAAATTACATAATCTCTGCCACGAATGTTCGTTGAAAGGATAACAGGCATGCATTGAAGGGATCAAAGATGGAAGAGTTGCAAGCGACGAGGGGAAGGGGGTGGGGATGTGTGGCTGTAGAGAAATCGTGAATAATCGTGAATAGATGGAGACGGAGGAGCCACAAGGAGAGAAAAAAGAAAAAATAATAATAATAAAATATTATTTAAAAAATAAAATATATAAAAATAGTAATGTTTAATATCTTAAATTTTTTTATAATAAAATATTATAAAGATCACTGTAGTAAAATTTATTTTTTTTTAATTCAATTTAGTTTGAATTTGAGAAAATCTTAAACCTAACAAATTTAATTTGGTTCCTTTTTGAGTTTATAGAAAACTAATTCAAACAAATCTAACCTGAACCAATCCAATAAAATATTATTTAAAAAATAAAATATATAAAAAATAATAATATATAATATTTTAAATATTTTTTATAATAAAATATCATAAAAGAGCACTATAGTAAAATTTATATTTTTTTAATTTAATTTAATTTAGATTTGAAAAAATCTTACACTAAACAAATTTAATTTGATTTCTTTTTGAGTTTTTAAAAAATTGATTCAAACGAATCTAATCTAACCAAATCCAATCCAACTCATGTGTGTGTGTATATATATATACATAGTTGTGGGTGTGGTGAAAAAATAAAATTAATAAGCAATGCATATCTATGATATTGTTTTAAAGATAGTATTTTTCTGTAAAGATCGTAATTTATAAATATACAAATAGCTACTTAAAAAATCTACCTCCAAGATATACTGTCCAACTCTAATCTTCTTTCTCTAAGTCTTTATACTTAAAAAAAGATAAATAATTAGAACCGTTGATATGCAAAACAATATGATGAAAATACAAAACTCAGAAAGAATAGATATCTCTCATGTTTCTATATCATATTATACAGTAGTTCAAAGGACATCATCCAAAAGATATATCCTTTGGAAGAACACATCCTTGTGGAAGAGAGATAAAAAAAAAAAAAAATAACTTTTCACAGTTTTAAGTTTAAAAGAATGTGATAACCATTTAAAAAAAATCACTAAAACTGATATTTCCATTGATTTCCACCCATACGTGATCCTATAGGTCACAAAGCAATAGAAGAAAACTTTCGTTGGAGAAAAACACCCATCAGGATGTTTTCAAACCACAGAGCCATTCGCCATCAAACTTTATCTATTTTTTTTTTATTTTAAAGAAAAAACTTTTAGCAAAAAAAAAGAAAACAATAACATTCTCCCACCATTTTCTAAAAATAAAAAATAAAAAATAAAATAAATAAAGAAAATAAATAAATAAATAAAATGCTATCTGTATAATGCATAGCCATAGGTAGATATCTTTGAACCTATAGTTTAAATATAGTCTAAAGTAAAATGAGAAGATAAAATCTGGATATGACTCTAGATTTATTCACATTGTATAAAGGTCCATTAATTCTTTTAAGGCTGCACATTATAGATTATGTACTTATCCTAGCTTAACAAGTGCTTTGGAACTTTATCACGGTTCATGAGAAGCAATCCTGACTTATATACTTGGAAAGATAAATTCTATTAAAAGTGTTCACAACCTCCTTTCTCTCCACCGAGGTTATGATATACTTGGAAAGATAAATTCTATTAAAAGTGGTCACAACCTCCTTTCTCTCCACCGAGGTTATGAGCTTGTTAAAAGCTTATTAGTTTAACCTTACTTTGTTGCAAATTAACAGTGCATGCATAAAGATGGATTATTTTTATTTTGAAACTATAATATTAAGCATTAGTTTCAAAATTCATGCACTAGAAATGTGATCTCATTGTTATCATTTTAATGGGTCTTAACTGATTCCTTTGAACTTCAAATTTTTTAAATATAGAGTATGCTACAATCAATGGACCTCAATTAATTGATAATAATCATATCTCCCTTGAAGCTTTTAATAATTTTTCTTCTGTCAATGGCTTAGTAAATGAATCTGCCAACATAAATTCAGTTGGAAGATGTTCCACAACCATTTTATTTTTTCACCATTCTTCTAATATGGTGATATTTCATAGGAATATGCTTAATCTTGTCAATTATTTTATTGTGTTTAGCAATGTATATTGCCATTTTATTATCACAATATATAATAATAGATTGTATTGGAGTATTGATAAAAGAAATTTGTCTTCAAAATCTCCTAACTCATACTATTTCCTTACCAACTAAAGACATAGCAACATATTCAAATTTCATTGAAGATAGTGCAATGCAGATTTGTTTCTTAGAACACCAAGTTATAGCACCACCTCCCATGATGAATATCCACCTATTAGTGAATTTAGAATCAGAGTCAAGATCCAATCAGCATCAAAGTAACATTCTAATGTAAGTGAAGAACTATCATAACATAGTCCATATTGCAAAGTACCTTTTAGGTATCTTAATAATCTTTTAATTTCTCTTCAATGATCTAAATTAGGACTAAAAGTCAACCTATTCAACTTTGCCATAGCATATGCTATATTGGGTCTTGTACAATTCATGAGTTACATGAGACTTTTAATAATTCTAGTATATTTCTCTTGCTCAATAGGTTCACCTTCATTCTTCATTAAAGATTGGGTACTCAAAGGTACATTGCTAGATTTGCAATCAAAATAGTTAAAATGATGTAAGGTGGTATTTGGTACATCGCCAAGCAATCTGAATTGCTAGTAATGTAGATTACCATTAATGTGGATTATCAGTAATGTTGATTACTATTTGGTACACATAAATAATATTGTAGTAAAATTACTAAGAATCTTGATTGACATGTTTGGTATGACAATCAAATTACTGGTAATGTAACATCAAATTTGCAAAATATCCTTAAATCAAATTATTAGTTTAGTATTTTAACATATATTTAGTAGAACTAATGATCTAAATCTTTAGCCAAATCAATCTATGTAACATATATGAAAAAATTTATTTTTTTTATATATTAAAATTTAAAAATAATTAAACTATTTATTTAATTTATTATTATTTTTAATTATTATTATTATTATTATTATTATTTAATACTTATTATTATTTTTATTATTTTTTATTATTTTTCTCCTTCCTTCTCTTTCTCCCGCATGCCACACCCCGACCCCCCCTCCCCCCACCCTCGATGGGCCTCGGTTGCTCCGCGCACCCTACCCCCAATAGCATCCTGCCCGTCGTGCCTCTGGCATCACCCTCTAGCCATTCGACAAATCTGCATCCCACACACTCTACAGCCACCTCCATCGCCACCCTCATTGCCCTCACCCATCCATGCTCTGGGCCCCGACGAACCAGCACCTGGCACCCCCACGATCGTCTCTATCACCGGCCTCACCCATCCATGCTACCGCCCTTACCCACCCCATCGGTCCCCCACATCCGTGCTGGAGTTCGCTGTGACCTCGCAGGTGAGATGATGGAGCTACCGGCTGCTGGCACCACCGCCTCCTCCTTCCTCATTATGTTCTTTGATGGGGAGTGGGATGTCGATATCAGCACCATCGCGGTCCACCCCACCTTCGATGGAAAGCGGGAGGTCAACATCGATGGGGATCGCTCCTCACCAGATCTCTTTCTCCCTCATCTGCCGCAAGAAGGCCCGCGCCTCATCGGAGGTCCGTCGCAAAATCCCCATCAATGAGTCCTCTGATTTCGCCACCATCACATGCATGGGATGCCCTACGAGAAGGGTGCCAATGCCAGAGTAGCTAGAGCTGCACGAGCAGTGCGAGAGAGCGAAGGAGGAGGGGCGGCTATCGTAGGATAATTATGTCTAAAAATTTTATTACAAGATTATCAAAGTGGTGATAATCTGGATAGCCACCCCTCCCTTGGTAATCTAGATTTTCTCATGGGAGGTAATATGGATTACCAAGGCAATCTGGATTACCAACCTAAAAAGCATACCAAATGTGGTAATCCAGATAACCATATTAAATTCCTAGCAATCTGGATAGATTGCCAGCTATCAAATGCAACCTAATACTTTCTCGAGATAATATGATTGGGTCAAAATTATTTTACCATCTTGCTGAAAAATTTTTCTTCCCAAAATCACATTTAGTAGATCGATATCTTTAATATCAAAACTTTGTTTAAGAAAGCTTCTTGTTTCTTCAATAATTTTTTGAATTTGAATTAAATATAAATAAATCATCTACATAAAGTGTAATAACTATGTTACCATCATCAATTACTTTTGAAAAAACATAATTTTCAACTTTATTATTTTTGAAACTTAGTTTTTTAACCGTTACTTTGAATTTTTTATACCATTGTCTAGGTGCATGTTAAAGATTTATTTAGCTTATAAACTTTATCTTCTTGACCAATCTCAATTTGACCTTCAGGTTAATTAATATAGATTTCTTCGTCAATACTACCATTAAGAAAAGTTGTATTTACATCCATTTGGTGTTATATCTAAATTATATATAGATGTTATGGTCATCATTATTTTTACTATAATGTGTCTTGTTACGGGTAAATATACATCAAAATAATCAAATCTTTCTTTTTGACAATATCCTTTGGCCATCAATCTGGCCTTGAATCTATCTACAGTAATATTAGACTTCAATTTCTTTCTTAATACCCACTTACAGCTATAGTTTTAGTATTTAGAGGAAGATTAATCAAAGTCCACGTATTATTTTCTTTTATATACTTTGTCTCATTATCTGTTGCCCTTTTCTACATAAGTGTATCCGGTCTAGTAGCCTCAATATAATTCTTAGAGTCATCTTCTAAATGATATGTATAAGTATGCATTCTTAGTTCTAAATCTTTTTCAACTCTTTTCCTTTTTCTTCTTCTAAATCCTAATTCCTCATGTTTGGAAAAAATTTCTTCAAAATTTATAAAATTTTATGAAAAACTTTGTTTACTTAAAATCTGATTTTCTCCATTTGAAACATCTAATTCTTTTGCAAATTTTTTTTCTAAATCTAATAAACTAGCATCTTTAATAAACAAATGTTCAAAAAATTCTGCATCAATAATTTCAAATAAAGTATTAGATTTTAGACTTCAAGATCTATATACTTTGCTCTTTGGTGCATAACCTAGAAAAATAGATTTGATATTTTTAAAACAAAGTTTTGGTCTTTTATGAGAAACATCCGACACATGAATAATGTAACCCCAAGTTTTAAAAAAATTCATATTAGGTTTCTTATTTTTCTATAATTCATATGGTGTTTTATTTATGTTTTCTATTACCAATATAGCATACTATATATAATGCTTTATCCTAAAAATATAAAGGTAAATTAGCACTTAATAACATAGCATTACTATTTCCATAAGGGTTTTATTTTTTATTTTTGCCACACCATTTTGGATGGTAAGGAGCAACTTTTCATGCATAATTCTATAATTTTCTCAAAAAGAATCAAATTCATCTGAAGTATTCACCTCCTCTATCACTTCTTATTCTTTTGACTTTTGTTCCTAATTGTTTTTCCACTTCTGCCTTGTATATTTTCAGCTTACTAAATACTTCATCTTTATTTTTCAGTAAAAACACATAGTTATATTTTAAAAAGTCATTCATAAATGTAATAAAATATGTTTTCCTCCTCTAGTTAAGTGATTATTACCATCATATATATCGGTATGTATTAACTTTAAAATAGTAGTAGATCTAATTACAGATTTGGTAGGCCTTATAAAAATTTTAGCTGGAACACAACATTCATATTTTTCATTTAATATAAAGCTATCTATTTTAGGCACTAATTCATATTGTATCATTATGTCCATAGTTCTTTTACCTATATGACATAATCTATAATGCCACATATTATACATATTAAATTGAGAAATAAAATCAATATCAATTAAATAAGCAGAAGATGCATTATTATTCATTAAACTGAGTAAGTACATCTTATCTTTGGTTTAACCTTTTCCAATAAAAGTCCCTCTTTTAGTAAGGACCACTTTGTCAGACTCAAATATTACACGAAGACCAAGTAAATATATAGCTACAGAACTATTTCTAAATCTGGAAACATGATACACATTTATAACGGTAAAAGCATTTTTGGAGGATAGAAGAAGATCCACTATTCCAATGCTTGCAACAACACTGGGGGCTGAATTTCTCACGTAGATGTTGACTTCATTCTTCATAGCCTTGTAGGTAATAAAGATTATTTTTTGTGGGGAATTACATGATAGGTAGCGCCTGAATGATGATTAATATCACTAATAAGTGTAGGTTGCTGCATTTTTTTTAGATTGTTGGTCCTTTTTATGATAGCACTCTTGTAGAATACGTCCAAGTTTTTCGCATACAAAACATGGACCTTTATTCTTCTTGTGTTCTTTCTTATCCTTGAATTGTTTCTTGATTTATGCAGCCATTTATTCTTTTTTTTTTTTCAGATTACTTTTGTGGTTGATTTTCTAACATACACTTTTGCCCTTAACAATATGTGCCTTCTCATTATTTTCCTTTTCTTCAAGTTGATCTCTTTTGCGAGCCTATTCCTCAATTTAAATGAGTAAGATTCTTTTTTATATTTCAACATAGTATAATATTCTTTCTAAGATGATGGCATTGTTGGAAATAGTATTTCAAAGCCAATCGTCAGCCTATTGACGATTGTGTTCATTTTTGTATATATACATGAATTATGAATTAATAAAAATTATTTTGGTATTTTTCATCACAAAATGTTTCATCTTCTAATGAACTCCTATGTTGTGATGAAGTCCTTAGGACTATTTAGACTCGACAAAGGAGATTTATCGTTTAGTCCTTAAATCTGTTCGCAACCAAATGATACGTTATTACCAAGGATGACAACATTTATCAAGCATAGGTCGTTGTGTGTCATATAGGTTGGTTGTCCTCTTAACCAATGAGTGTGGAGACACTGGTATGGCATACAGGTGAGATGTAAGGGTACATCTGTACTGAACGTGACCGACTCTGGAGCTATTTCTGCTGTCAAGATTTGCTCCGATGGAATATGGGTATAAATATCCCTCCGACCTGAGATCGCCACGGTGACTTGCAAGCAACTCACTGCACTTAGGCACTGGACTACCTGAATTTCTAATTCAGTGACGGAAGGCTGCTGGGTGTAGTCAAATACTTGACTTGTCGATGCGTGTGTCAAGATGGGATTGACCACTCTAATTTAGGAGTTGTGTATAGTCGTATTTTAATTTAGCAAAATCTTGGCCATGATAGTTTTTGTGAGGAGTCACAGGACTGTTTGAGTTGAGCAAGATTCAGATGATCTAATCAGGGTTGACGTTTAACCCTGAGTCATCCTAAACACAGAGGTCAAAAGGATGAATTATACAGTAACCATATTCACATAGGTTCTGAGTGTTGCGATTGCGACTATTCGACCTATCCGATCGTCGGGTATCATTGCTAGATGGTCACTTCGATTAGTACAAGAATTGGTTCCTATGCTACCGGCTTAGGTTCGAACCTGTGGGGTCACACACATTAGAGGTTCCTATCTGATCTGATGGCTGACGAAGAGTCCTACTGCTCGTGGACTATGAGTCTTATGTATCTAAGACTCTGTGATCGAAAATCAGGATTCTCTGATCATGAGTCCCACACATTTTGGGTATCGAGGTCAAGAGTCCCACTGGTTTGGGACTCTTCGATCAGGATTACATATCGATGAATTATGATGCCCGATTACCCATCGGATTTGGACTCAATATTTATGAGAAGTTTAATTAGTGATTTGATCACTAATTAACTCAATTTGATTGAGTAATTATTTTTAAATCAAGTCCAATTGAATTGGATTCAGTTGGGTTTGACCCGATTAAGTTAAGAGTTGACCTAATCGTCGAGATGGTTTGGTCCCTGATTTGATCAGGGGTTGGGCTTAATCAATTTTAATTTGATTAAGATTTTATTGAGCTTAATTAAGCTTAATTAAGTTGGGTTTAAATTAGTCTAATTGAGCCTAACTTATTTGGTTCAATTAGGTTGGTTTAAATAATGAAACCACCTTGACCCATTCTCCCTGCGCCACCTCACTTCCACTGCGCCCATTTGAATTCACGAGAAGGAAGTTCTCATGAATTTTTTCTCACGCAAAGCCCTCCTCACATCCTACTTTAATGCACCAAATGAGTGGATAAAGATGATTGGTTGGCCATTCAAATTCAAAATAAAGTTTGAATTTGAATGAGCAACCAATCTTAGCGCCTTGACCTTATCCTCTTTTAGCGCCCCATTTATTATACGAGAAAATATTTCTTATGAAATCACTCATGCACAAATTAAGCCATGCCCTCCTCTTCTCACACCCTTAGTGGATAGGGATAAATTGGTTTTCATTTGAATTCAAAATTTGATTTGAATTCAAATGTGCAATTACTCATCTTTATCCTCTCACGTGGATAAGACGTTTGACATTATTTTAAAAGGAGGAGAAGAGTGGGGCGTGTGCAAGAAAAATTTTGGAGAGAAAATCTGGGCGTAAGGAATCCTTGTGTGCAAGGTGAAGGTCTATATCCTTCCGAGAGAAAAAGAAAGAAAAGAAAGAAAAAATGTGCGCAGGGTTTTAGTGAGTTCTTCAGGGTTTCAGCCTAGAGTTCGGAAAGTGAGAAGGTGAGCTACAAGTGTCGTGAGCCCACCAAATTTTAGAAAGATCTTCAACATCCTCTCAATTATGTCTGCTAATGATCCAGAATATTTGAAGAATCGACAGACATCGATCGAAGGAGTTCGATCAGCATCGACCGTCGAAAGGGCTCTACAACGAGCTAGCACTCGTGAGGAGTCGATCAGACTGAGAGCTTCGTGTGGATGATCCACAGAGATCAGACATGCTGTGTGGCTACATCACGATGATCAGACTCTTTCGATGATGATCAGATTGCGGCGATCTACGATCCGCACAAAGATATTGTGTTATGAACACATTACAGTAAAGTGTTTACTATTTAAATTCGAATTTCAAATTTAAATGCATGCATGCTATATATCATATTTAGATCCTAGTATAGGATAAATTTTTATTAATTAATTAAATTAATTAATAATTTTTGCTGTAAAATAATGATTTTGAAAAAGTTTTGAAATTATCATTTTACCCCTGCACTGAATTTTTTTCAAAAATGGTATCAGAGCGGGTTCTTAGATATGATATATATATTTGCATGCGTAGATTAAGTTGTAATCTAAAAGTTTAAATTTAAAATTTGAAATTTAAAATTTAAAATTTGAATTTTGAAAGTTATTCAAATTCAAAATTCAAAAATTTAAAATTTAAATTTTAAATTTTAAAATTTAAAATTTAAAATTCAAAATTTAAAAATTTGAAATTTGAAATTTGATTGAAATTTCAAATTTAAATTCAAAATTTAAAATTCAAAATTTAAAATTCAAAAATTTAAAATTTAAAATTTGTTTAAAATTTGAAATTCAAAATTTAAAATTTAAAATTTAAAATTTAAAATTTAAAATTTAAATTTTGAAATTGGTATATTTAGATATACTTGATCCAAGTAGCAAGTAATCGAATTGGGTTGGTTGCCATGGCCGTCAGATCATAGGAGAAAAGTAGAGTTTAAAGGCCCTCTCTTTCCATTCAATGGAGTCTCCTATGGCGGTAGGGGTGCCGATGTGATTATATCCCATACAGATGAAGCAGCGAAAGGAATATTCATGATTTATTTTGATTGAGTTATTTTCTGTTATGTAATTAGCAATAGGATTGCTATTTATGAAATGTGCTGATATATTTGTGTAATAAGTCAACATATTTGGTGAACAGAAAATAAAACCTTTCAAATTTGAAAATTATTTTCGAAATGCCAAACCCTGACCCATCAGCCCAAATACTTAATTAAAAGAATTAAATGTTATCTAGTAGGTCTAGAATTGTGAATTAAGACCTAAGATAATTGCACAAACTTGTGGGTCAATGGGTTAGATGGATTAGGTCCATAATTAGGTTAGACCTAAGGTTAGCTTAAAGAAATGGACTAAATTTAAGTAATTGGTCAAATCTAATCAAAAGTTGAATTAGATTAGGTCAAGAATACTCTAGACTCAACTCCAATAGTTGTAATTGAATGGGTCCATGTCTTTAACTAGACCATTCATGGCTACGCGGTGGAACCCTATTTATTAAGTTGATCAAATTAAAATTAATGAACCGGTTGGTGTCTAAGGTAAGTTTGACAGTTTGACCAGTGATTTTTAAGCGGGAGCTACTCACAGTGATTCGATCTCTGACGAGTTAATGGCTTTCCCCACCACCGATCTCACTTACCTGGCCAACCTGGTGAATTAGGTTTTGATTAGATCACTTGGTGATTAAGGCTCACCCATGTCACTAGGTAAATCAGTTTGACTGATTTAGGTGCTCCTAATGCTAGCTTTAAGTAAATCCTTTTTAATCTGACTTGGTGAAGTCAGTGGGAGGATTGAAATTGACTGGATATTTTCTTCTCATCTATTCTTTAATAAAATCCTCAAAAAAAAAAATTAGGTCTTAAAAATGATTAAGTTATATTGATAACTAAGTCATAGCCTCCCATTAAGTGAGTGACAATGAGTCTATTAGTTTAATAATCATTGGAGGTCCAAAGGCCTGGTGCTTATTGACTAATGGAATTATCATTCATAGTATGATAATTTGGTTTGAGTCTTTCTGATGGTGGTTAGGTTGGCCGACCAAAGTCGGGCTTGATCATTTATTGGTCCGATTCACCAAATCAAATCATGTTAATGGTTGGACCTAACCAGATTTTTTCAGTGGAGGCCAAAGCCTATTGATTAGGTTTGGGGCAAAACTAATTACTAGAAGTTGTTTAGAGAAACAACTGGTTATGAACCTACCCATAGATGCACATGGGTTGACCAACCAAAGTTAGGCTCGTGTGTAGTCTGTGTGGATTCTAGTATCCACTAAGGAATTAAAGTAATTCTTCGAATTGAAAGTTGAGGCTATCAATTCGTAAAAATACTGGAAGAAACTTTAGACTAAAGTCCAAGTCTCTAGTATTAATAATTTATGTACTAATATAGGTCTGATTTTCTTTTATGCAGCTATGGCCACTATCCTGTCGCTCCGGTCATTATTAGATAATGACAAGCTCATGGGACCTAATTTCGATAGTTGGTATCGAAAATTAAAAATCGTCCTTGAGCATAAGCGGATCCTTTATGTAGTAACGGATCTGGCACCTGAGGAGCCAGCCCTGAATGCTAGAGGGACGGTCCGAGATACTTACCAGAAGTGGCTCAACGACCGCACCAACGTTCGGTGCATAATGCTGGCGGCAATGAATGATGAGTTCAGTCGTAGGTTCGAGAACGCCCAGCCACAGGAGATGCTTCAAATGTTGAACGACTCTTTTAGCATGCCTGACGATGTTGAAAGGCATAAAACTAGTTGTGCCATTTTCAATGCTCGGATGAGGGATGGAGCCTCAGTCACTGATCATGTACTGTACATGATCTAAATGATTGAGTGCCTAAGTAAACTGGGTTTTCTCCTGCACGAGCAGCTCGGTAAGGATGCGATCCTTAATTCTCTGCCCAAGTCCTTCCTTCCCTTCCTTACTCATTTTCGAATGACAAAGCGTGCAGTGAACTACCACAGCTTGTTGGGGTTGCTACAGAACTTTGAGAAGGATCACCACCTCCATAAGGAGTTGGTGAATGTTGTGGGAGGATCTTCTTCTGGTCGTCGATCCTTTGAGAAAGGGAAGAAGAATAAGAAGAAGAAGAATAAGTAGGTGCAGCTGCATGCTGGGACATCTACACAGGGTCAGACCAAGAAGCGTAAGCCCGATCAGAGCTAGGCAGAGTGCTTCTTTTGCAAGAAGCAGAGGCACTAAAAGAGGAACTGTCCTCTATACATTGCCTCACTGGACCCGAACAGGCCAAAGAAGAAGCAAGGTACTTATATGATAACACCTTGCAACTTTTCCATTTGTGATACTACTGCCTGGGTATTGGATACCAGAAGCCCTTATCATATTTGCAATTCGATGCAGGGTCTACAGGTCAGTAGAAGATTTGATGAAGGCGAGAGGTTCCTGAACATTGGAGATGGAAGCAAAGTTCCAGTTCTAGCATTAGGAATCATGAACCTTGTAATCAATTCTCGAAATAGAATTCTGAGTGAATGTCACTATTGTCCAAGCTTTTTATTAAATATTATTTCTGTAGGCCTTTTGGCCATGAACGGTTATCAATTTTTAATAAAAAGAAACATTTGCAATATCATTTTGAATGGTGTTACAATATTTATTAGACAACTTTATAATGGAATTTACTTTCTATCACAACCTGTTAATGTGGTTTAAATCTTCGGTAAACGCCCTAGAATAGATAATGTGTTAGAAGTCTACCTTTGGCACTGTAGGCTAGGTCATATCAATAAGAATAGGATAAACAGGTTGGCTCAAGAATGAATTCTTAAAGTAGGTGATTGTGAATCACTTCCAACCTGTGAGTCCTGTCTTCTTGATAAAATGACCAAGTCACCTTTTACTGAAAAAGATGAGTGAGCCAGTGAACTCTTGGGTCTAGTACATTCTAATGTATATGGATCCATGAGCACAAGTGCAAGAGGTGGATATTTCTACTTCATAACCTTCACAGATGACTTATCGAGGTATGGGTATGTCTATTTAATGAAGCATAAGTCGGAGTCGTTTGAAATGTTCAAATTATTTTGAAATGAGGTAGAAAAATAAACTAGAAAGTGTATTAAAACTCTTCGATCTGATCGAGAAGGTGAATACCTTTCCAATGAGTTTCTGACATATCTTGAGGAGAATGGGATTCTCTCTCAATGGACTCCTCCTGGAACACCACAGCATAATGGTATATCTGAAAGGAGGAATCGGACCTTATTGGACATGGTTCGATCCATGATGGGGTTTGCTGGTCTGTCGATCTCTCTCTGGAGATATGCGCTCGAATCGGCTTGTTACTTTCTAAATAGAGTTCCGAGTAAGTCTGTAACCAAAACGTCATATGAGATATGGATAGGACGTAAGCCAGTACTCTCGCACCTTAGGGTTTGGGGGTGTCCGGCTTATGTTAAATGTTTAATTACGGATAAGCTAGGACCTAGGTCTGACAAGTGTAATTTTATAGGATACCCAAAAGAGACCAAAGGATATTATTTCTACCTGGCTGATGAGCAAAAGGTGCTTGTCAGCCTTAAGGCAATCTTTTTGAAAAAAGAGTTCCTTGGTGAAGGGACTATTGCCTCTAAGATCAACTTGACGAAGTTCGACAGGTGGAAAAACTGACACAAGTTGCTGAACCTGAATCGGATTTGATTAGATCAGATCCGGAGCCTTTTGTTCAAGCACCCTTAAGGTGATCTGGTAGAGTACCACGTCAACCGGACAGATACTATAGTTTTTTGGTCTGAGACGACGATCCTATCAAACTTGATGAAAACGATGAGGATCCGATCACCTACATGGATGCAATGCAGAGACCTGACTCTGAGAAATGGCTAGAGGCCATGAAATTCGAAATGGAGTCCATGAAGGTCAACAATGTGTGGACATTGGTTGACCCATCCGAAGGAGTAAAACCCATAGGGTGTAAGTGGGTCTTCAAGAGGCAGAGGGGCGCAGACGGAAAGGTGAAAACCTATAAAGCCCGTCTGGTTGCCAAGGGATATCGTCAACATTATGGTATAGACTATGACGAGATGTTTTCTCCTGTGGCAATGCTCAAATCCATTCGGATTATGCTTGCGATAGCTGCCCATCTGGACTATAAAATCTGACAGATGGATGTGAAGACGCTTTCCTAAATGAAGAGCTGGATGAAGAGGTGTATATGATACAACCTGAAGGATTCACATCCACTGATGAGTCTAAGGTGTGCAGACTACAGAGGTCCATTTATGGACTTAAGCAGGCATCCGGGAGTTGGAACATACATTTTGATAGGACGATCAAGACGTATGGCTTCGTTAAGAATGAAGAAGAGCCCTGCATTTATAAGTGGGCTAATGGTCCAGTAGTAGTATTTCTTATATTGTATGTGGATGATATTCTCTTAATCGAGAATGATGTCCCTGCATTACAGAGAATAAAGATTTGGCTGTCGTCACTATTCTCCATGAAGGATTTGGGAAAAGCTTCCTACATCCTAGGGATGAGACTCTATAGGGATAGATCTAAAAGGTTGCTTGGTTTATTTCAGTCTACGTACATAGATACTATACTGAAGAGATTCAGCATGGAGAATTCCAAGAAAGGCTATCTACCGATAGGCCATGGAATTTCTCTCTCGAAGAGGGATTGTCCGACAACAGCTCAAGAGAGAGAGCGTATGGGTAGGATTTCATATGCTTCGACAGTGGGATCTATCATGTACGTCATGACATGTACACGACCAGATGTGGCATACTCACTAGGGGTAGTGAGTAGATACCAATCTGATCCAGGGGAGAATCACTGGAAGGTTGTTAAAACCATCCTGAGGTATTTAAGAAATACTAAGGACCAGTGGCTTGTTTATGGTGAATCGGACTTGAGACTTATAGAGTTTACAGACTTAGTTTTCAGTCTGATCACGATGACAGCAAAAGTGTGTCGGGATTTATTTTTACCCTTAATGGTAGGGCTATCTGCTGGAAGAGTTTCGAGTAACACATAGTGGCTGATTCAGTTTGCGAGGTGGAGTATGTCGCTGCATCAGATGCTGCCAAAGAAGCGGTGTGGCTGAAAAAATTCATCACCGAGCTCGGAGTAGCACCCTCCCTTGTTGGTCCAGTTCTGCTCTACTGTGACAGCTCTGGAGCCATTGCTCAAGCGAAGGAACCCAAGGCACACCAGCAGACGAAGCATATTCTGTGCCGCTACCATCTCATTCGTAAAATTGTGGATCAAGGTGACGTCGACCTTCTGAAGATCGACGGAAAGGAGAATCTAGCCGACCCATTCACTAAAGCCATTGCAGTGAAGGAGTTCGACGACTACAAGTCGAAGATGGGTATTAGATACTGCACGGATTGGCTTTAGGCCAAGTAGGAGATTGTTGGGAATAGTATCCCAAAGCCAATCGTCAGTCTGTTGATGGTTGTGCTCATTTTTGTATATGTACATGAATTATGAATTAATAAAAATTATTTTAGTATTTTTCATCATAAAATGTTTCATCTTCTAATGAACTCCTATGTTGTGGTGAAGTCCTTAGGACTATTTAGACTCGACAAAGAAGGATTTATCGTTTAGTTCTTAAATCTGTTCGCGACCAAATGATACGTTATTACCAAGGACGATAATGTTTATCAAGCATAGGTCATTGTGTGCCATATAGGTTGGTTGTCCTCTTAACCAATGAGCGTGGAGACACTGGTATGGCATACATGTAAGATGTAAGGATACATTTGCACTGAACGTGACCGACTCTGGAGCTATTTCTACTGTCAAGATTTATTTCGATGGAATATAGGTATAAATATCCCTTCGACCTGAGATCGTCACGTGACTTGCAAGCAACTCACTGCACTTAGGCACTGGACTACCTGAATTTCTAATTCAGTGACGGAAGGCTGCTAGGTGTAGTCAAGTACTTGACTTGTCGGTGCGTGTGTCAAGATGGGATTGACCACTCTAGTTTAGGAGCTGTGTACAGTCATGTTTCAATTTAGCAAAATCTTGGTCAGGGTAGTCTTTATGAGGAGTCACAGGACTGTTTGAGTTGAGCACGATTTGGATGATCTAATCAGGGTTGACAGTTTAACCCAGAGTCGTCCTAAACACAGAGGTCAAAAGGATGAATTATACAGTAACCATATTCACATAGGTTCTGAGTGTTGCGATTGCAACTATTCGACCTATCCGATCGTCGGATACCATTGCAGATGGTCACTTCGATTAGTACAGGAATTGGTTCCTGTGCTATCGGCTTAGGTTCGAACCTGCGGGATCACACACATTAGAGGTTTCTATCTGATCTGATGGCTGATGAAGAGTTCTAATACTCATGGACTATGAGTCCTATGTATCTGAGACTCTGTGATCGAGAATCAAGATTCTCTGATCACAAGTCCCACATATTTTGGGTACCGGGGTCAAGAGTCCCACTAGTTTGGGACTCTTCGATCAGGGTTACATATCGATGAATTCTGATGTCCGATTACCCATCGAATTTAGACTCAATATTTATGAGAAATTTAATTAGTGATTTGATCGCTAATTAACTCAATTTGATTGAGTAATTATTTTTGGATCAAGTCCAATTGAATTGGATTCAGTTGGGTTTGACCTGATTAGGTTAAGAGTTGACCTAATCATCAAGATGGTTTGGTCCCTGATTTGATCAGGGATTGGGCTTAATCAATTTCTGATTTGATTAAGATTTTATTGTGCCTAATTAAGCTTAATTAAGTTGGGTTTAAATTAGTCTAATTGGGCCTAACTTATTTGGTTCAATTAGGTTGGTTTAAATAATGAAACCACCTTGACCCATTCTCCCTACACCACCTCACTTCCACTGCGCCCATTTGAATTCACGAGAAGAAAGTTCTCATGAATTTTTCCTTATACAAAGCCCTTCTCATGCCCTACTTTAATACACCAAATGAGTGGATAAGGATGATTAGTTGGCCATTCAAATTCAAAACAAAGTTTGAATTTGAATGAGCAACTAATCTTAGCGCCTTGACCTTATCCTCTTTTAGCGCCCCATTTATTACACAAAAAAATGTTTCTCATGAAATAACTCATGCACAAATTAAGCCATGCCCTCCTCTTCTCAGGTCCTTAGTGGATAGGGATAAATTGATTTCCATTTGAATTCAAAATTTGATTTGAATTCAAATATGCAATTACTCATCTTTATCCTCTCACGTGGATAAGATGTTTGACATTGTTTTAAAAGGAGGAGCAGAGTGGGGTGTGTGCAAGAAAAATTTTGGAGAGAAAATCTGGGCGTGAGGAATCCTTGTGTGCAAGGTGAAGGTCTATATCCTTCTGAGAGAAAAAGATAGAAAAGAAAGAAAAAGTGTGCGCAGGGTTTCAGTGAGTTCTTCAGGGTTTTAGCCTGGAGTTCGGGAAGTGAGAAGGTGAGCTACGAGTATCGTGAGCCCACCAAATTTCAGAGAGATCTTCAACATCCTCTCAAGCATGTCTACTGATGATCTAGAATATCCAAAGAACTGGCAGACATCGATCGAAGGAGTTCGATCAGCATCGACTGTCGAAAGGGCTCTACAACGAGCTAACACTTGTGAGGAGTCGATCAGACCGAAAGCTTCGTGTAGATGATCTGCAGAGGCCAGACATGCTGTGTGACTGCATCGTGATGATCAGGCTCTCCCGACGGTGATTAGATTGCGGTGATCTACTACCCACACAAAGGTATTATGTTCTGAACATATTACAGTAAAGTGTTTACTGTTCAAATTCGAATTTCAAATTTAAATGCATGCATACTATATATCATATTTAGATTCTAGTGTAAGATAAATTCTTATTAATTAATTAGATTAATTAATAATTTTTACTGTAAAATAGTGATTTTGAAAAAATTTTAAAATTACCATTTTACCCCTGCACTGAATTTTTCTCAAAAAGCAATTTGCCAATTATAGTTAAAACTTGAAAGTTCTCACTCATAGGATCACCTAATGCTGCAATATCCTAAGTAGTTCATGTTGTGAATTTCTGTGCAGGGATAAAATAGTAATTTTAAAACTTTTTTAAAATTATAATTTTATAATAAAAATTATTAATTAATCTAATTAATTAACATATATTAATCCTACATAAAAATCTAAATATGATATATATAGCATGCATTTAAATTTAAAATTTAAACTTCTATAGTAAACGTTTTACTGTTATGTGTTCAGAACACATTACCTTCGTGCAGGTAG
The DNA here is from genome assembly GCF_000442705.2 of Elaeis guineensis. Classification (NCBI taxonomy): domain Eukaryota; kingdom Viridiplantae; phylum Streptophyta; class Magnoliopsida; order Arecales; family Arecaceae; genus Elaeis; species Elaeis guineensis. The sequence continues at coordinate 56,396,353 of NC_026000.2, forward strand.
TCGATCGCTGCAGTCTGATCATCATCGAAAAGGTCTAATTATTGTAATATAGCCACACAGTATGTCTGACCTCTACGGATCATCCACACGAAGCTTCCAATCTGATCGGCTCCTCACGAATGCTAGTTCGTTGCAGAACCCTTTCAACGACTGATGCTGATCGAACTCCTTCGATCGGTGTCTGCCGATTCCTCGAATGCTCCAGATCATCAGCAGAGATAGTAGAGAGGTTGATGAAGCTCTTCCTAAAGTTTGGTGGACTCACGACACTCGTAGCTCACCTTCTCACTTCTCGAACCCTAGGCAAAACCCTAGGGTACTCTCAGAAAAACCCTACACCCTTTCTGTTTCTTTTCTTTTCTCTTCTTTTCTTTTCTTTTCTCATGCAGAAGGCCTTTCTCACGCCACCCTTTCTCTCTAGGATCAGATGTTGCAAACCCCACCTTCTCTCTCATTTTAAAATGGTGCAAGACCACATCTTTTCAGTGTTTTCACCGTGTGAGAGGATAATGCTAGGTGGTTGCTCACTTGAATTCAAATCGAATTTGAATTCAAATGCCAACCAACGTATCCTTATCCACTCAAGGTGTGAGAAGAGAAGGGGAGTGGGTTCTTTGTACGTGGAGAATTTACATGAGAAACTTTTTCTCGTGTAGAGTATGGGGCGCATAAAAGGATAAGGTGGCGCATGGATTAGTTGCCCATTCAAATTCAAACATCATTTGAATTTGAATGGCCAACTAATCAATCTTTACCCACTCAAATGGCACACAAGGGAGGGCATGGGAAGGCTTCTGCGTGGGAGAAATTCATGAGAACTTGTTTCTTGTGAATTCAAATAGGTGCAGGTGAGGTGAGGTGGCGCAGGGAGATAAGTCAAGGTGGTTTAAATATTAAATCAACCTAATTGAACCAACCTTATTAAAATAGGTTAGGCATAATTATACTAAATTAAATCCAACACAATTAGGCTTAATTAGGCTCAATAAAATCCTAATCAAATCAGGAATTGATTAAGCCCAACCCTTGATCAGATCAGGGACCAAACCACCTTGGCGATTAGGTCAACTCTTAACCTAATCGGGTCAAACCCAACTGAATCCAATTCAATTGGACTTGATCCAAAAATAATTACTCAATCAAATTGAGTTAATTAGTGATCAAATCACTAATTAAATCTCTCATAAATACTGAGTCTAAATTCGATGGGTAATCGGGCATCAAAGTCCATCGATATGAAACCTTGATCGAAGAGTCCCAAACCAGTGAGACTCTTGACCCCGGTATCCAAAATATGTGGAACTCATGATTAAAGAATCTTGATTCTTGATCACAGAGTCCCAAACATGTAGGACTCAGAGTCTCCAAGTATTAGGACTCTTGGTCGAAGAGTCCCAGTCCAGTGAGACTCTTCACCAGCCATCAGATCAGATAGGAACCTCTAATGTGTGTGACCCCGCAGGTTCGAACCTAAGCCGGTAGCACAGGAACTAATTTCTGTACTAATCGAAGTGACCATCTAGCAATGGTACCTGACATCTGGATAGGTCGAATAGTCACAATCGCAACATTCAGAACCTATGCAAATATGGTTACTGTATAATTCATCCCTTTTGATCCCTGTGTATAGGACGATTCAGGATTAAACTATCAACCCTGATCAGATCATCCAAATCGTGCTCAATTCAAAGAGTCCTATGACTCCTCACTAGGACTACCCTGACCAAAGTTTTGCTAAATTGAAACACGACTGTACACAGCTCCTGAACTGGAGTGGTCAATTCCATCTTGACACACGCACCGACAAGTCAAGTACTTGACCACACCCAGCAGCCTTCCATCACTGAATTAGAAATTCAGGTAGTCCAGTGCCTAAGTGCAGTGAGTTACTTGCAAGTCACTGTGGCAGTCTCAAGTCGGAGGGACAGTTATACCCATATCCTATTGGAGCAAATCTTGACAGCAGAAAAAGCTCTGGAGTCGATCACGTTCAGTGCAGATGTACCCTTACATCTCACCTGTATGCCATATCAGTGTCTTCACACTCCTTGGTTAAGAGGACAACCAACCCATATGGCACACAACGACCTATGCTTGATAAACGTTGTTGTCCTTGGTAACAACGTATCATTTGGTCGCAAACAGGTTTAAGGACTAAAGGACAAATCCTTCTTTGTCGAGTCTAAATAGTCCTAAGGACTTCACCACAACACAAGAGTTCATTAGAAGATGAAATAATTTGTGATGAAAAATATCAAAATAATTTTTATTTAATTTATAGTTCATATACTAATACAAGAAAGAGCACAACCGTCAACAGGCTGACGATTAACTTTGGAATACTATTTCCAACAATCTCCCACTTGGCCTAAAGCCAATCGGTGCAGTATCTAATACCCATCTTCGACTTGAAGTCATCGAACTCCTTCACCACAATGGCTTTAGTGAATGGGTCGGCCAAGTTCTCCTTTTCGTCGATCTTCTGAAGGTCGACGTCATCTCTATCCATGATTTTTCGGATAAGATGGTAGCGGCACAGAATATGTTTCGTCCGCTGGTATGCCTTCGATTTCTTCGCCTGAGCAATGGCTCCAGAGCTGTCACAATAGAGTAGAACTGGACTAACAAGGGAGGGTGCTACTCCGAGCTCGGTGATGAATTTTCTCAGCCACACCGCTTCTTTAGCAGCATCGATGCGGTGACATACTCTGCCTCGCAAACTGAATCTGCCACATTGTGCTGCTTGAAACTCTTCCAGCAGACAGCCCCACTATTAAGGGTAAAAATAAATCCCGACACACTCTTGCTGTCATCATGATCAGACTGGAAACTGGAGTCTGTAAACCCCATAAGTCTCAAGTCTGATTCACCATAAACAAGCCACTGATCCTTAGTATTTCTTAAATACTTCAGGATGATTTTAACAACCTTCCAGTGATTTTTCTCTGGATCAGATTGGTATCTACTCACTACCCCTAGTGAGTATGCCACATCTAGTCGTGTACATGTCATGGCGTACATGATAGATCCCACTATCGAAGCATATAGAATTCTACCCATACGCTCTCTCTCTTGAGGTGTTGTCGGACAATTCCTCTTGGAGAGAGAAATTTCATGGCCTATCGATAGATAGTCTTTCTTAAAATTCTCCATGCTGAACCTCTTCAGCATAGTATCAATGACGTGGACTGGGATAAGCCAAGCAACTTTTTAGATTTATTCTTATAGATCCTCATCCCTAGGATGTAGGAAGCTTCTCCCAGATCCTTCATGGAGAACTGTGACGACAGCCAAATCTTTATTTCCTGTAATGCAGGGACATCATTCCAATTAAGAGAATGTCATCCACATACAATACAAGAAATACGACTACTGGACCATTAGCTCACTTATAAATGCAGGGCTCTTCTCCATTCTTAACGAAGCCATACGTCTTGATCGTCCTATCAAAACGTATGTTTCAACTCTGGGATGCCTGCTTAAGTCCATAAATGGACCTCTGTAGTTTGCACACCTTAGACTCATCTGTGGATGCGAACCCTTCAGGTTGTATCATATACACCTCTTCGTCTAGTTCTCCATTTAGGAAAGCTGTCTTCACATCCATCTGCCAGATTTCATAGTCCAGATGGGCAGCTTTTGCAAGCATAATCTGAATGGATTTGAGCATTGCCACAAGAGAAAACGTCTTGTCATAGTCTATACCATAACGTTGATGATATCCCTTGGCAACCAGACGGACTTTATAGGTCTCCACCTTTCTGTCTGCACCCCTCTTCCTCTTGAAGACCCACTTACACCCTATGGATTTTACTCCTTCGGGTGGGTCAACCAATGTCCACACATCGTTGACCTTCATGGACTCCATTTCGGATTTCTGGCTTCTAGCCATTTCTCAGAGTCAGGTCTCTGCATTGCATCCATGTAGGTGATCGGATCCTCATCTTTTCATCAAGTTCAATAGGATCGCCGTCTCGGACTAAGAAACCATAGTATCTATCCAGTTGACGTGGTACTCTACCAGACCATCTTAAGAGTGCAGGAATTATGGGCTTCGAATATGATCTAACCAAATCTGGTTTAGGTTCAACAACTTGTGTCAATTTTTTCACCTGCCGAACTTCCTCAAGTGCGACCTTAGAGGCAACAGTTCCTTCACCAAGGAACTCCTTTTCCAAAAAGATTGCCTTAAGGCTGACAAACACCTTTTGCTCATCAGCTAGGTAGAAATAATATCCTTTGGTCTCTTTTGGGTACCCTATGAAATAACACTTGTCAGACCTAGGTCCAAGCTTGTCCATAATTAAACATTTAACATAAGTCAGACACCCCCAAACCCTAAGGTGTGAGAGTACTGGCTTACGTCCTATCCATATCTCATAAGGCATTTTGGTTACAGACTTACTCGAAATCCTATTTAGAAGGTAACAAGCCGATTAGAGCGCATATCCCCAGAGGGAGATTGGCAGACCAGCAAACTCCATCATGGATCGAACCATCTCCAACAAGGTCCGATTCCTCCTTTCAGACACACCATTATGATGTGGTGTTCCAGAAAGAGTCCATTGAGAGAGAATCCCATTCTCCCTAAGATATGTCAGAAACTCATTGGAAAGATATTCACCTCCTCGATCAGATCGAAGAGTTTTAATACACTTCCTAGTTTGTTTTTCTACCTCATTTCGGAATAGTTTGAACATTTCAAACGACTATGACTTATGCTTCATTAAGTAGACATACCCATACCTTGATAGGTCGTCTGTGAAGGTTATGAAGTAGAAATATCCACCTCTTGCACTTGAGCTCATGGGTCCACATACATCAGAATGTATTAGACCCAAGAGTTCATTGGCTCGCTCACCTTTTCCAGTAAAAGGTGATTTGATCATCTTCCCAAGAAGACAGGACTCACAGGTTGGAAGTGATTCACAATCACCAACTTCAAAAATTTCTTCTTGAGCCAACCTGTTTATCCTGTTCTTATTGATATGACCTAGCCTACAGTGCCAAAGGTAGACTTCTGACATATTATCCATTCTAGGGCATTTACTAGAGGTTTAAACCATATTAACAGGCTGTGATAGTAAGTAAATTCTATTATTTAGTTGTCCAACAAACATTGTAACACCATTCAAAATGATATTGCAAATATTTTCTTTTATTAAAAATTCATAACTGTACATGACCAAAAAGCCTACAGAAATAATATTTAATAAAAAACTTGGACAATAGTGACATTCACTCAGAATTACATTACGAGAGTTGATTACAAGGTTCATGATTCCTAAAGTTAGAACTGGAACTTTGCTTCCATTTCCAACATTCATGAACCTCTCGCCTTCATCAAATTTCTTACTGACCTGCAGACCCTGCATCGAATTACGGATATGATAAGGGCTTCCGATATCCAATACCCAGACAGTAGTATCACAAATGGAAAAGTTGCAAGGTGTTATCATATAATTACCTTGCTTCTTCTTCAGCCTGTTCGGGTCTAGGGAGGTAATGTATAGAGGACAGTTCCTCTTCTAGTGCCCCTGCTTCTTGCAAAAGAAGCACTCTGCCTGTCTCTGATCGGGCTTGCACTTCTTGGTCTGACCCTGTGCAGACGTCCCAACATGCAGCTGCACCTTCTTATTCTTCTTCTTCTTATTCTTCTTTCCTTTCTTAAAGGGTCGACGATCAGAAGAAGACCCTCCCACAACATTCACTAACTCCTTATGGAGCTAGTGGTCCTTCTCAAAGTTCTGCAGCAATCCCAACAAGCCGTGGTAGTTCACTGTAGGTTTTGTCATCCAAAAATGAGTAAGGAAGGGGAGGAAGGACTTGGGCAAAGAATTAAGGTTTACATCCTTATCGAGCTGCTCGTGCAAGGGAAAGCCCAGTTTACTTAGGCGCTCAATCATTTCGATCATGTACAGTACATGATCGGTGACTGCGGCCCTATCCCTCATCCAAGCATTAAAAATGGCACAACTAGTTTGGTGCCTTTCAACATCATCAGGCGTGCTAAAGGAGTCGTTCAACATTTGAAGCATCTCCTGTGGCTGGACGTTCTCGAACCTGTGGTTGAACTCATCATTCATTGCCGCTAGCATTATACACCAAACGGTGGTGTGGTCGTTGAGTCACTTCTGATAAGTGTCTCGAACCGTCCCTCTAGCGTTCGGGGCTGGCTCCTCAGGTGCCAAATCCGTTACTACATAAAGGATCCGTTCATGCTCAAGGACGATTTTCAATTTTCGATATCAGCTATCGAAATTACGTCCCATGAGCTTATCATTATCTAATAATGACCGGAGCGACAGGGTAGTGGCCATAGCTGCATAAAGAAAAATCAGACCTTTATTAGTACATAAATTATTAATACTAAAGATTTGGACTTTAGTCTAAAGTTTCTCCCAGTATTTTTACGAATTGGTAGCCTCAACCTCCAATTCGAGGAATTACTTTAACTCCTTAGTGGGTGCTAGAATTCACACAGACCACACACGAGCCCAACTTTGGTTGGTCAACCCATGTGCATCTATGGGTAGGTTCATAACTAGTTATTTCTCTAAACAACTTCTAGTAATTGATTTTGCCCCAGAACCTAATCAGTAGACTTTGGCCTCCACTGAAAAGATCTGGTTAGGTCCAACCATTAACTTGACTTGATTTGGTGAATCTGACCAATAAATGATCAGGCCCGACTTTGGCCGGCCAACTTGACCACCATCAGAAAGACTCAACCAAATGATCATATTATGAATGATAATTCCATTAGTCAATAAGCACCAGACCTTTGGGCCTCCAGTGATTATTAAACTAATGGACTCATTATCACTCACTTAATGGGAGGCTATGACTTAGTTATCACTATAACTTAATCATTTTTAGGGACCTAATAATTTTTTGAAGATTTTATTAAAGGATAGAAGAGAAGAAATTAATCAGCTAATTTCAATCCTCCCACTGACTTCACCAAGTCAGATTAAAAAAGATTTAATTAAAGCTGGTATTAGGAGCACCTAAATCAATCACACTGATTTACCTAATGACATGGGTGAGCCATAATCACCAAGTGATCTAATCAAAACCTAACTCACCAGGTTGGCCAGGTAAGTTAGATCAGTGGAAGGGATATGCCATTAACTCGTTAGAGATCGAATCAATGCGAGTAGCTCCCAGTTAAAAACCACTGGTCAGACTGCCAAACTTACCTTAGACATCAACCGGTTCATTAGTTTTAATTTGATCAACTTAGTAAATAGGGTTCCATCGCGTAGCCATGAATTAAGTCCATCTTGATCTAGTTAAAGATATGGACCCATTCAACTACAACTATTGGAGTTGAGTCTAGAGTGTCCTTGACCTAATCTAATTCAACTTTTGATTAGATTTGACCAATTACTCTAATTTAGTCTATTTCTTTAAGCTAACCTTAGGTCTAACCCAATTATGGACCTAATCCATCTAACCCATTGACCCACAAGTTTATGGAATTGTCTTAGATCTTAATTCATAATTTTAGACCAACTAGACAACACTTAATTCTTTTAATTAAGTATTTGGGCTGATGGATCAGGGTTTGGCATTTCAAAAATAATTTTCAAATTTGAAAGGTTTTATTTTTTGTTCACCAAATGTGTTGACTTATTTCACAAATGGATCAGCACATTTCATAAACAGCAATCCTATTGCTAATTACATAACAGAAAATAACTCAATCAAAATAAATCATGAATATTCCTTTAGATCTAATCTAACACATTCATGATAAATTTTACAATTGAACATTTATAGTTAAGTCCTTTCGCTGCTTCGTCTGCATGGGATATAATCACTCGGCACCCCTACTGCCATAGGAGAACCCCATCGAATGAGAGGAGAGAGCCTTTAAACCCTACTTTTCTCCTATGACCGGACGACCATGGCAACCAACCTAATTAGACTACTTGCTACTTGGATCAAGTATATTTAAATATATCAATTTTAAAATTTAAATTTCAAATTTTAAATTTTAAATTTTAAATTTCAAATTTCAAACAAATTTCAAATTTCAAATTTTAAATTTTTGAATTTCAAATTTCAATTTTTAAATTTTAAATTTCAAATTTGAAATTTCAAATAAATTTCAAATTTTAAATTTTAAATTTTGATTTTAAAATTTTTGAACTTTGAATTTCAAATTTTAAAATTTAAATTTTAAATTTAAACTTTTAGATTACTGCTTAATCTATGCATGCAAATGTATATTATATTTTAGAACCCGCTCTGATACCATTTGTTGTGAATTTCTGTGTAGGGGTAAAATGATAATTTTAAATTTTTTTAAAATTATAATTTTATAATAAAAATTATTAATTAATTTAATTAATTAATATGTATTAATCTTACATAAAGATCTAAATATGATATATATAGCATGCATTTAAATTTGAAATTTAAACTTCTACAGTAAATATTTTACTGTTATGTGTTCAGAACACATTACCTTCGTGCAGGTAGTCAATCGCTGCAGTTTGATCATCGTCGGAAAGGTCTGATCATTGCAATGTAGCCACATAGTATGTCTGGCCTCTGTAGATCATCCACACGAAGCTTCCGATCTGATCGGCTCCTCACGAATGCTAGTTCGTTGCAGAACCCTTTCGATAGCTGATGCTGATCGAACTCCTTTGATCGGTGTCTGTCGATTTCTCGGATGCTTTGGATCATCAGCAGAGATAGTAGAGAGGTTGATGAAGCTCTCCCTGAAGTTTGGTGGACTCACGACACTCGTAGCTCACCTTCTCACTTTTCGAACCCTAGGTAGAAACCCTAAGGTACTCTCAGAAAAACCCTGCACCCTTTCTGTTTCTTTTCTTTTCTCTTCTTTTCTTTTCTTTTCTCATATAGAAGGCCTTTCTCATGCCACCCTTTCTCTCTAAGATCAGATGTCACACGCCCCACCTTCTCTCTCATTTTAAAATGGTGCAAGACCGCATCTTTTTAGCATTTTCACCGCATGAGAGGATAAAGCTAGGTGGTTGCTCCCTTGAATTCAAATCGAATTTGAATTCAAATGCCAACCAACCTATCCTTATCCACTCAAGGCGTGAGAAGAGAAGGGGCGTGGGTTCTTTGTGCTTGGAGAATTTACACGAAAATTTTTTTTTCGTATAGAGTATGGGGCGCATAAAAGGATAAGGTGGCGCAAGGATTAGTTGCCCATTCAAATTCAAACATCATTTGAATTTGAATGGCCAACTAATCAATCTTTATCCACTCAAATGGTGCACAAGGGAGGGCATGGGAAGGCTTCTGCGTGGGAGAAAATTTATGAGAACTTGTTTCTCATGAATTCAAATAGGCGTAGGTGAGGTGAGGTGGCGCAGGGAGATAAGTCAAGGTGGTTTCAAATATTAAATCAACATAATTGAACCAACCTTATTAAAATAGGTTAGGCATAATTAGACTAAATTAAACCTAACACAATTAGGCTTAATTAGACTCAATAAAATCTTAATCAAATCAGGAATTGACTAAGTCCAATCCTTGATCAGATCAGGGACCAAACCACCTTGGCGATTAGGTCAACTCTTAACCTAATCGGGTCAAACCCAACTGAATCCAATTCAATTGGACTTGATCCAAAAATAATTATCCAATCAAATTGAATTAATTAATGATCAAATTACTAATTAAATCTCTCATAAATATTGAGTCCAAATTCAATGGGCAATCGGACATCAAAGTCCATCGATATGAAACCTTGATCGAAGAGTCCCAAACCAGTGGGACTCTTGACCCCGATATCCAAAATGTGTGGAACTCATGATCAGAGAATCCTAATTCCTGATCATAGAGTCCCAGACATGTAGGACTCAGAGTCTCCAAGTATTAGGACTCTTGGTCGAAGAGTCCTAGTCCAGTGAGACTCTTCACCAGCCATCAGATCAGATAGGAACCTTTAATGTGTGTGACCCCGCAGGTTCGAACCTAAGCCGGTAGCACAGGAACCAATTTCTATACTAATTGAAGTAACCATCTAGCAATGGTATCCGATATTCGGATAGGTTGAATAGTCACAATCGTAACATTCAGAACCTACGCGAATATGATTACTGTATAATTCATCCTTTTTGACCCCTGTGTATAGGACGACTCAGGGTTAAACTGTCAATCCTGATCAGATCATCCGAATCATGCTCAACTTAAACAGTCCTGTGACTCCTCACTAGGACTGTCCTGGTCAAGGTTTTGCTAAATTGAAACACAACTGTACACAGCTCCTGAACTGGAGTGGTCAATCCCATCTTGACACACGCAGCGACAAGTCAAGTACTTGACTACACCTAGCAGCCTTCCGTCACTAAATTAAAAATTTAGGTAGTCTAGTGCTAAGTGCAGTGAGTTGCTTGCAAGTCACTATGGCAGTCTCAGATTGGAGGGACAATTATATCCATATCTCATCGGAGCAAATCTTGACAGTAGAAAAAGCTCCGGAGTTGGTCACGTTCAGTGCAGATGTATCCATACATCTCACCTGTATGCCATACCAGTGTCCCACACTCTTTGATTAAGAGGACAACCAACCCATATGGCACACAATGACCTATGCTTGATAAACATTGTTGTCCTTGGTAACAATGTATCATTTGATCGCGAACAAGTTTAAGGACTAAACGATAAATCCTCCTTTGTCAAGTCTAAATAGTCCTAAGGACTTCCCCACAACACAGGAGTTCATTAGAAGATTAAACAATTTGTGATGAAAAATATCAAAATAACTTTTATTTAATTTATAATTCATATACTAATACAAAAAAAGCACAACCGTCAACAGGCTGACGATTGGCTTTAGGACACTATTCCCAACAGTTCATTGTGTCTCATTAGTTTAATCAATGATAGATTTGGAATCTACCATATAATACTCAATATATTTATTAATTAAAAAGAAATGATTGCTAGCATCCTCATTAACATATCTGGGTGGAATAGCATTCATTAATTCCAACACCATGTTGCAATGCCAAAATATATCAAATGGTGGATCAATCATTCATTCAAAATCATCCCATGACATATATAGTCATCCTCAAGCCATTTCAATTGTTCTATTATGTAAACTTGATTATTTTTTTAAGAAAATATTCCGGACAAAGAATCGATCACTAGATCCGCACCTTACATATTATTATTTTCCATTGAAATGTTATCTCGACCATTGACTGAGTTTCCATCAAGATATAGAACTTAAAAAATATAGGCTACTCGGTTAACAATAAGATAATAGTGTATTTTCAATATCTACAGTTTGAAAGATACTCCTTCAATCTGTGAAAGTTCTCTATATCAGTCGGAATTTTCATCATTTGATTTACTATTGAAAAATACTATTTTTAACTTGGTGTGGGATTGTTGAAGAAATAAAATAAATGGACAAGGAGTATTTATAATACTACCTTAAAGACAATATTTTCTTTGCTAGGATTATAACCTACAAATATACAGACTGCTACTTGAAAAACCTACCTCCAAGGTACAATGCCCTACTCTAACAATATTTCTCTAAATCTACGTACTTAGAGAAAGATGAACCAATTAGAAACGTTGATAGCCCAAATAATATAATGAAAATAGAAAATAAAAAAGAATAGATATCTCTCACATTTATGCATTAGATTATATAGCAATCCAAAAGATATTATCTAAAAGACATATCCTTTGCAAGAACATGTCCTTTTGAAGGAGAGACCAAAAGAAAAAAAAAACTTTTGAGAATTTCAGAATTAAAAAAAATATAACTATTCAACAAAAACCACCAAAATCAAAACTCTCATTGGTCACCATTCACACATTATCCTACGAGCTGCAAACCAATAGAAAAAAAAAACTTCCATTAGAAGAAAAACACCCATTTGGGATGTTTTCAAACCACATAGCCATTGGCCACCAAACTTCCATCTAACATTTTGTTTTAAAGAAAAAACAATATATAGACATCTATATATATGTATATACACTTATACAAATACATAAACACATACACATGTATATATATAAATATGTATATGTACATGTACACACACACACACGCACACACATACATATACATATGTATATATATATACATATGTATATGTATTTGTGCATGTGTGTGTGTATGTGTGTGCGTGTGCCTATATATATATATATGTATGTATGTATGTATGTATGTATATATATGTATATATACATACCTATATATATATATATGTATATATATATACAAATATATACATATATATATATATATATATATACATATATATATATATATGTATGTATGTATGTATGTATGTATGTATGTATATACAAATATACATATATATATATATGTGTGTGTATAGATATATATATGTGTGTGTGTGTTGCGTGTGTACGCGTGCGCGCACGCATGTGTATATATACGTATATCTACATATACATATACATATACATATATATATATATATATATATATATATGTATATATGTATGTATGTATGTATGTATGTATATGTTGGGTATAAAATAACCCCAGCCGAAGTTCGTAAAAGGCCGACCCTTCCAGGGCTCTTCCTGCTACCGACCTTGTGTGGCGTTTTTCTGAACTCCCCTAGCCATCTGAGCTTCCATAATACCATTCGGACTTCTCCGATAATGAGCTTCTCCATTCATCTATCGGGCTGCTTTAAACGCCTTCTGAGCTTCACTATCAGCCGATTTTCTACAGTGATCGACTATTCTCTGAATCTCTTCCAGATTTTTTCCAGCCACGATCAACTCTACTTCGAACTTCTATTGCAAGTGGACTTCATTCGAGCTCCTACAAGAGCCGAACTCTGTCCGAACTTCTACAGAGGATGGATCCCAGATGAACTTCTACAACAGACGGGCTCCACCAGCCGGATTCATATTCCGAACTTCTTTCGGACCTCATCAATGACCGATCTTCTTCGATCGCGGGACTTCTACAATAAGAAGTCTCTATCCGAGCTTCCACGACAACTGATCTTCATCTGAGCTTCTACAATAAGCGAACTTCGTCTGGACTCCTACAAGAGTCGGACTCCGTCCGAACTTCTACAACAGAATTGAATCCCGAACTCCTCCAATGTTCGACCTTCAAAAGTGTCCTGAAGGCTTCTCCAGCGGACGAACCTCCATAATGCCATCCGAACCCCACTGTCGGTCGACCCTCTATCAGATTCCTCATGAAACCGAACCTCTCCGACGGACAGTCCTCAGATGAGCTTCTACATCAGGCAAACTCCAGACAGACTCCTCTAGCAATCAGACTCTTATCAGACTTCTCCAACAGAAAGTCTCCGTCTGAGCTTCTACAGTAGATGACTTCTACCTGCAGCATCAGCACCCAATCAGCGCTCAAGGCACCCAACAACAGTGGATTCATCAGCAACCTCGAAAACATCTGAGCTTCTTTTAGATTACAGAGACAGAGAGCCATTTCGCTCCATCAGACATCCCAACCGAGCTTCAGCCGTCAGGCACGAACTCTCTGGCAAGTCACGACAATGGCCACTATCCCACTCCACTCTCTGTAACAGATTCCATACGGCCCCACTACTCTCTGGCAAGTCGCGACAACGGACACCACTCTACTCTCCATAACAAACTCCACATGGCTCTGAACGGCCCACTGACGCCACTACTCTCTGCAACAAACTCCGCGTGGCTACGAACGACCCACTACCAGACGGTTACAGACATCGCTGTCGATCAGCTATGCTCTCCATCTATAAAAAAAGACCCCCAGATACGTTCTTCTCTAAGCTAAAAACTTTATCTTGAAACTCTGCTAAAATTTTATTTGAGTGCTCCATTTCTGTTGAGGTAGAGTACTGAGTTGAGCGTCGGAGGGTCTTGCCGGAGCACCCCCAACTCCGGTTTAGACTTCTCTTGCAGGTCTCGACGCGGATGTGATCTCCTGACTCTAGCTTCTCCAGTGTCGGTGGAATTCTGCACCAACAGAATTGGTGCTAGAGGAAGGGCGGCTGTATCTTTGCAGTATCCTTATTCTTGAAGGAGTACTCAGCGGGATTGTCTTTGGTCATCTTCTTTGATATTTTCTCCTTCTTCTCCCACCAGATCTCCACCTGATGCCTCCCCGAAAGGCATCCGCCAGGCGATGCACGGCCTCCGCAGTCAGATCTCAGCAAGACCTACAAGCTCCGACCTCGTCTCCAGTTTTCCAAGCTCCTCCTCCGGCAACGGCAGTCAGCATGAAGCAGTTCGACTTACTGGTTCAGCAGGTCAGAGGCCTTAACGAAGTAGTGCAGGCCATGCAGCACAGCCGCAGGCATCTGTGCGGCTGAAAAAGTATCGTCGGAGTTCCAAAATCTGACGACCGGACGGGCCACTTGGGCCAGTCACCCTATCTTCCCGAAAAGGAAGCAGAAGGCGGAGAGCCCTCCATCCGATCACGATTCCACCCCCGGAGGGTCCTACCTTCATTTCACCAGAAGACCCTCGAGACTCACAGTCGAAAGGACCTTCTGGATCAAAGATTCCGGAGATGAACCGATGGATCGAAGAGCTCCATCATGCTCCCATTGCTTATGGTGAGGACATCTGTACTGACCCTCCTTTCTCTCAAATGATCATGCAGGAACCAATCTCGCCAACTTTAAACTCCCCCAATTCGAAAGCTACGACGGGACCTCGGATTCGGTTGACCACCTAGAGGCCTCCGGACAATGATGCTGCTCCATGGCGTGCCAGACGCCCATCCTGTGTCGAGCTTTTCCATCCACCTTGAAGGAGCAGCAAGAAAAGTACTCGACACTGAAGTCGGGTACCATCTTCTCCTTTGATCAGATGAGCCACCAGTTTGTGGCTCATTTCATTAGCAGCCAGCATTCTCGAAGAGGTTCGGAGTCCCTCATCAACATCAAGTAAAAAGAGGGAGAATCCATTCGAACTTACGTCAACCATTTTAATACCACCGCATTGGAGGTCCAGAATCTGGACCAATCAATTGCAATGGCCGCCTTGAAGAGCGGTCTTCAAAAGAACAATCTTCTGTTCTCCTTGAAAAAGAGGTATCCCAGGGACTTCGCTGATTTGCTGGCTCGGGCCGAAGGATATGTCCGAGAAGAGGAAGCCTTCAAGCTGAAGGATAAGGAGGCCGCGAAGGAGCGGCAGGTAGGTGATTCCAGTAAGCTCGCAGTTGAAAAAGGACCGAGTGAAGCTCGACCACATTCTCAAACTCTCCCCAGACACAAGCATGTCCGAACTCCCACCCGAGCTCGTAGGCAGAGGAGCCCGGACCGCAGGGTTCGGTGGAGCTCTCCCTCAGGAAGATTCTACAGCTACGCGTTGATCCCAAACATCGGTCGATGAAGGAAAAAATCCGAGATCATGCACCGAAAAGGCAGAAGGCAATAGCTAAGGAAGTTGATAAGCTCTTGAAGGCCGGGTTCATCAGATAAGTCAACTATCCGAATTGGGTCTCCAATGTGGTTCTCGTCAAGAAGACGAATGGCAAGTGGAGGATGTGTATAGACTTCAAAAAACTGAACAAAGCCTGCCCGAAGGATAGTTATCCTCTGTCCAGAATTGACCAATTAGTGGATGCGACCTCGGGCCACAAGCTTCTCACTTTCATGGATGCATTTTTCGGCTACAATCAAATCAGGATGGCATCGGAGGACGAAGAAAAAACTGCTTTTATTACTAATCATGGTCTTTATTGTTACTGTGAGGCCCGGCCCAAGCAACGAATCCAAAGCCCAAAATGAAAAAAAAAAAAACAGGAAAACAGAGGAGAAGAACTCCCAAAGGGAGTCTTCTTCCTCCGTTTACCGGCTCCTAATCAGAGTCGGAAATAAGTTCCCTCCGGCTCTATTTAAGGAGGAGAACCCTCCTCTCTCCTCTCATCGAGAAATCCCAGGGCAAAATGGTGGCAATCGCCGGAAATTTCTCACGGAGACCCGTCACTGTGCCGTCCAATTTCTCGTCAGAAAAGCTTCGCCGACGACGGAGGTAAGCCTCCTCCTCTTCCTCTCTTCTCCCCCATCCTTCCCATGCCGATGTGCACGCTCGCTGGTGATCGGAGTCGTCAGATTTTGTTGCGGAAGAATTTTCTTTTTTTGCCATTTTGCCGTCACCGGTGGTCATCGCTGACCACCGGTTTGGCCCTCTTCTTATCGGCGAGTCACCCCCTCCTGCCGACGACCGTCTTACGCCGGCTGCGCCGCCGACCGGCCACCCAACGAGGGAACCTCAAGGTCCCCTGTTTCGGCCCAAAGGAACCCACGGGAGAAAAAAGAAGAAGAAGAAGAAGAAGAAGGAAAAGAAAAAAAAAAAGAAAAGAAGAAGAAGAAGGAAAAGAAAAAAAAAAGAAAAGAAGAAGAAGGAAAAGAAAAAAAAGAAAAAAAAAAGAAAAAAAAGGGAAAAAGAAGTAGAAAAATAATATAATAATAATTTAATAATAATAAATAGGACTTTCTCCTCTCTCTTCCGTGAAGGAAAAAGAAAAAAAAAAGAGAAAGAAAGAGAGAAAGAAAAGAAGAAAAGAAAAGAAAAATTATTAAATTAATTAATAAATAATGATATAAATAATAAAATATGAGATAGAGAGTTTTTCTCTCTTCCCTCTCTCTCTTCAACCTGAACTAGTATTTTCTTTCTCTAGAATTGGACTTTCTCTCTCTACTTTCTATCTGTAAAATTCTCTCTCTAGATTATTTCTCTCTCCTAAGATTTCTAAAATTTTGAGAAGAATGATGATGAATTTAAATGATCCTCGTGATGGATTTTTGATCCGTGATCGTCGGACGGTACACCGACATCCACTTTGATCAGATCAAGTATTTTTAGATTTTATTTCTCATGATCTTATTGAATTATCCACATGATAATTTCAGCATGATTTGATCTGATTGATCGAATTTGTTGAATCATATTGTCTAAAGAATCCAAGATGAGTTTTCTCTCTCTAGAATTTTCTCTCTCTAAAATTTTCTCTCTCTAAAATATTCTCTCTCTTGATTGATTATCTCTCTAAAAAGATTAGTGAATGAAGAAATTTCTTTTAAAAGTCTGATCTATTCTAATGAAGAATTCTGATCCATGATTGTCAGACAGCGTACTGGCACCCACCTTAATCAGATTATGAATCTTTAGATTTGATCATCCATGATCCTGATCTAGTCATGACTTGATTTGATCATGTTGATTTCACCACTCGAGATATTGGACCAATCGTAATGTTGGATTGTGTCACCTGATCAATTCGAATTGTACCTCATAAATTCTCTCTCCTCTGATTTTCTCTCTCCACTTGATTTTATGAAATCGATGAAGAAACCTCGGTCCTATCACTTCGAATCCGATTTGATCTGATAGTCAAACTTTGGATCATTTAGGTCCTAATTAGATTTTGATTAGATAAAATTAGATGATCGGATCCAATCTAAACCGTTGAAATATGGTATTCGTATTCTTTCTAATTATTGAAATTGATTCTGTATAAGATTGTGGATGTTTGATCATGGATATCGCGATATGATCTACGAACAGAATTTTTGGAAGAAAATTTATAGAATTATGTGGATTTATTGGAATGCGTTCGAGGTAAGTAATGTTTCATTTTTTCTAGATTTATCGGTAAATTATAATGTATTCTTCTGACATGATTTGTGAAATGATGCATGAATTGGATGAATGGTATTTTGTTATGAAAATATCTTATTTGAAATGTTATGATGAAGCATGATTGAACATATTGATTCCATGATGCATTATATTGATTGATTTCGATACTACATGATTATATGTTTTATTATCGAAATTAGAATATGAAATATGATTTATGAAGAATTATGATATAAGAAACATTATGAATTGACAACCTGACTATGTAAAGGATCCCGCTAATGGGGGCATATACATTGCAATTGATTGTCCTGAGGGTTTATGTCGCCAGCAAGACCAGCGACATGTCACCAGAGAGACCAGCGACAAACCGCCAGAGAGACCAGCGGTTCCGAAGGACTTTGCTGCCAGATGATTCACAGCTCACCGCAAGCAGATATGCGGTATTATGATCCTGCCATAGGAAAAATGTGGTCATAGCTCATGGTTGACGAAAAGAAATTGAAAAATAAAAGAAATTGAAATTTCGAAAGAAACTTGAATTTTCGAAAAAGAAATGAACTTGACATGAATTATATTGCATAATTGAAATTGATTTCAAATTGATGAACTCTATATGCTTATTTTCTATAAATGATTATTTACTTAAATACCTGATGAAATCTGTTGAGAAGTGATCATTGCTTACTGGGCTGTCTAGCTCATTACCTTCTATTTTACTGTTTTTACAGATATTGAGGAATTAAGATGATACAAGATATGAATGGAAGAGTGATCAGAAGCAGAATCCTTATACTTTTATTTAGGTTGAAAGTCTTATTGAATTTGGTGTAAGACCTATGAATCATTGTTGAATTTATTAAGATATTAAAGAAAAAATTTAGATCATTATATTTTGGATTTAAATTATTGACTAATTATTCTGCTGTTGTTTTAGGATAGTATGATAAGATGCCTTGCATGCTTATGGGAAGAGTTTTCTATGAGTATGCGACGGTTGCCATGACCCTCGATTCAAAATCTTGGGTCGGGGGCGTGACAGTTACAGAGTCATGCCTTTTGGCCTCAAAAATACAGGGGCGACCTATCAACGGCTGGTGAACAAGATCTTCAAAGAGTAGATCGGCCGCAACATGGAGGTCTACGTGGATGATATGCTTGTAAAAAGCAAATCCACTAAGAACCACGTCGCCGACCTTAAGGAGACCTTCAGCGCCCTCTGAAAATATAAGATGAAGCTGAACCCGGTCAAGTGCGCTTTTGGAGTAACCTCAGAAAAATTCTTGGCCTTCATGGTATCGGGGCGTGGGATCAAAGCAAATCTAGAAAAGATTTGTGCCATCCAGGAAATGACTGCCTCGAAGTCAATAAAGGAAATTTAGTGCCTTACTGGAAGAGTAGCAGTTCTGAATCACTTCGTCTCAAGGTCGGCCGAACGATGCCTACCTTTCTTTCAGACCCTCAAGTAGCCGAAGAACTTCTGTTGGACCACTGAATGCCAGCAAGCATTCAAAAAATTGAGGAGCTACCTCGGCTCACCTCCACTATTGGCAAAGTCCGAATCTGGAGAGGAGTTGTTCCTGTACCTGGCGGTCTCCCCTGTGGCTCTCGCAGCAGTTCTGGTTAAGAAAGAAGCAAAAATTTAATGGCTGATCTACTACATTAGTCGAGTATTGAGAGACGCCGAAACCAGGTATACTAAGTTAAAGAAACTAACTTATCGAGTATTGAGAGATGCCAAAACTAGGTATACTAAGTTAGAGAAACTAACTTACACCTTGTTGATTACAGCTCGAAGGCTCCGACCTTACTTTCAAGGGCAGACCATAACACTGCTCACCAACCAGCCGATCAAGACGGTTCTGCATCGAGCGAATGCTTTCGGAAGGATAGTGAAATGGGCAGTCGAGCTCACAGAATTCGACATCAACTATCAACCTCAGCCGGCAATTAAAGTCCAGATATTAGCAGACTTCAAAGTGGACTGCACTATTTCGGAAGAGGCCGAACTTGAACAAGGTGAAGCCGACAACTCAGGGCTCCAGTCGAATTCTCCTGAAGAAAGAACAGATCTCTCTGATGGTTTTTGGACCCTCTACATGGATGATTTTTCCAACATGTCAGGCGCAGGCACGGGTCTGATCTTGGTCAATCCAGAAGGAATTATTGTGGAGTACGCGCTGCGCTTCGAATTTTCTGTGATGAATAACAGAGCAGAATATGAAGCTCTGATTGCAGGACTGAAGATCGCCAAAGAGTTAGAAGTAGATCGGCTCCAAGTCTACAGTGACTCCCAATTGATGGTGGGACAAGTCGGCAAAAACTATGAAGCTCGAGAGGATAGTATGGCCAAGTATCTTGAAAAGGTAAAAGAGATCATCCCTGCCTTCGGTAGCTTTGACATCAAGCAGATTCCAAGAGCAGAAGATACCAAGGCCGACCTTCTCTCCAAGTTGGCTACACTGGCTCCAACTGAACTGCCCAAGAAAGTCTTCTTCGAAGTTTTGAAGTGCCCAAGTATGGAAGAGCCGTAGCTTATGATGGAGATCAACCATGAACCCAGTTGGATTGACCCACTGGTTGCGTACCTCAAGGACGGGATTCTTCCTCTTGATGCAAAAGAAGCTCGGAAGCTTAAGAACCAGGCCTCCCGATATATTCTTTATGAAGGCAAACTGTATAAGAGGTCGTACTCTTTGCTCCTTTTGAAATGTCTCCGACCTTCTGAAGCCGACTTCGCCTTGTGGGAGGTACATGAGGGAGTCTGCGGAAGTCACCTGGGGGCCAGATCTTTATCCCACAAGCTGCTCCGACAAGGCTATTACTGGCCTACCATGTACCATGACTCCATCGAATATGTCAGAAGGTGTGATCGGTGTCAGGGATATGCAAATATCCAAAGACAACCCATCTCTGAACTTACACCCTTGAGTGCCCCATGGCCGTTTGCACAGTGGGGGATGGATATCCTCGGACCTTTTTCCATGGCATTCGGGCAGCAAAAGTTCCTCCTGGTGGCAATTGACTACTTCACCAAGTGGGTCGAAGCTGAACCTTTGACAAAAATTACAGAAGCTAAGGTGCAGGACTTCATTTGGAAGTCAATTGTCTGTAGGCTCAGCCTATCCAGAACTCTCATTATAGATAATGGACGATAATTCACTGTGGCAAGATTTGCTGAATTTTGTGAGGACTTAAACATCTCCCATAACTTCACGTTAGTAGCCTATCCGCAAGCAAACGGTGAAGCCGAGGTTACTAACAGGACTCTGCTATAAGGAATCGAGGTGAGACTTGAAAGAGCAAAAGAAACTTGGGTAGATGAGCTTTATCATGTGTTGTGGGCATACCGAATTACCCAAAGACTACCCACAGGGGAGACCCCCTTTGCCTTAGCCTTCGGAACAGAAGCTGTGATCTCGATCGAACTCAAGCTTCCGTCGGTGCGAGTCGTGGCATTCGATGAGCAGCGCAACTCACAGGATCTCAAAGCCAACCTCGACTTGTTAGAAGAAAAGCAAGAGACAGCTCAAGTTCGGATGGCAGCCTACAAGCAGAAAGTAGCCCGCTAATACAACTCCCGTGTTATGAGCAAAGCCTTCAGAGCGGAGGACTTAGTACTTCGGTGAACCGCTGTTTCACAACCACAGAACCAAGAGAAACTTGCCCCGAACTGGGAAGGCCCGTATGAAGTCAAGGAGGTAGTCCGGCCCGAAACATACTATCTAAAAGAGCTCGGAGGAGCAGACCTTCCGCGATCGTGGAACTCAAAAAATCTATGAATGTATTACCGATAACTTTATCTTAAATAAAAGTTTTATGTTTGTATATCTTTTCTTTTGGCATGAGCTTATAACGACGGGGAGTAGCTCCTTCAGACAATCGAAACTAAGCGTGTCAGGAACAAGAGGAGAACCTCGTCCTGACACAAATGAAGACCCGATTATTAAGAGATCGGATGGGGGGAGAGGTCCTCGCAACGGTCCTTATGTGTCCCCACAGCCATGTTAGGAACATGAGGAGAACCTCGTCCTTGTGGGGAAATTCAGTGCAGGGGTAAAATGGTAATTTTAAAACTTTTTCAAAATCATGATTTTACAGTGGAAAAATATTAATTAATCTAATTAATATTTTTGAATTTATCCTACACTAGGATCTAAATATGATATATAGCATGCATGCATTTAAATTTGAAATTCGAATTTGAACAATAAACATTTTATTGTAATGTGTTCAGAACACAATACCTTTGTGCGGATAGTAGATCGCCATAATCTAATCACTGTCGGGAGAGTCTGATCATCGTGACGCAGCCACACAGTGTGTCTGGCCTCTGTGGATCATCCACACGAAGCTTTCTGTCTGATCGACTCCTCACGAGTGCTAGCTCGTTGTAGAGCCCTTTTGATGGCTGATGCTGATCAAACTCCTTCGATCGATGTCTGTCGATTCTTCAGATGCTCCATATCATCAACAGATATACTTGAGAGGATGTTGAAGATCTTCCTAAAATTTTGTGGGCTCACGACACTCGTAGCTCACTTTCTCACTTCCCGAACCCTAGGCTAAAACTCTAGGGAACTCACTGGAAACTTTGCACCCACTTTTCTTTCTTTTCTTTCTTTTTCTCTTAGAAGGATATGGACTTTCTTCTCACGCACAAGAGTTCTCACACCCCAGAATTTTTCTCCAAAAATTTTTTTCTTGCATGCCCCACTCTTCTCCTCCTTTTATAACCATGTCAAACGTCTTATCCAAAAGAAAGGATAAAGATGAGTAATTGCACATTTGAATTCAAATCAAATTTTGAATTCAAATGGACACCAACTCATCCCTTATCCACTAAAGGCATGAGGCGTGGCTTAAATTATGCATGGAGTGATTTCATGAGAAATCTTTTCTCATGTAATAAATGGGGCATAAATAAAGAGATAAGGTGCAAAGATTGATTGCCCATTCAAATTCAAACTTTATTTTGAATTTGAATGGCCAACCAATCATCCTTATCCATTCATATGGTACATTAAAGTGGGGTGTGGAGAGGGCTTGGTATGAGAAAAAATTCATGAGAAGTTCCTTCTCATGAATTCAAATGGATGCAATGGAAGTGAGGTGGCGCATGGAGATTGGGTCAAGGTGGTTTAATTATTTAAACCAACCTAATTGAACCAAATAAGTTAGGTCCAATTAGACTAATTTAAACCCAACTAAATTAGGCTTAATTAAGCTCAATAAAATCTTAATCAAATCAGGAATTGACTAAGCCTAACCCCTGATCAAATCAGGGACCAAACCATCTCGACGATTAGGTCAACTCTTAACCTAATCGGATCAAATCCAACTGAATCCAATTCAATTGGACTTGATCCAAAAATAATTACTCAATCAAATTGAGTTAATTAGCGATCAAATCACTAATTAAATTTTTCATAAATACTGAGTCCAAATCCGATGGGCAATCGAACATCAAAATTCATCGATATGTAACCCTGATCGAAAAGTCCCAACCAGTGGGACTCATGACCCGGGTACCCATAATGTGTGGAACTCGTGATCAGAGAATCCTGATTCTCAATCACTAAGTCTCAAACATGAAGGATTCCACACCAGCCATCAGATCAGATAGAAATCTCTAATGTGTGTGACCCCGCAGGTTCGAACCTAAGCTGGTAGCATAGGAACCAATTTCTGTACTAATTGAAGTGACCATCTAGCAATGGTACCCGACATCCGGATAGATCGAATAGTCGCAATCGCAACACTCAGAATCTACATGAATATGGTTACTGTATAATTCATCCTTTTGACCCCTGTGTTTAGGATGACTCAGGGTTAAACTGTCAACCCTGATCAGATCATCCGAATCGTGCTCAACTCAAACACTCCTATGACTCTTCACAAGGACTATCCTGACTAAGGTTTTGCTAAATTAAAACATGACTGTACACAGCTCCTAAACTGGAGTGGTCAATCCCATCTTGACACACGCACCGACAAGTCAAGTACTTGACTACACCCAGCAGCCTTCCATCACTGAATTAGAAATTCAGGTAGTCCAGTGCCTAAGTGCATTGAGTTGCTTGCAAGTCACCGTGGCGGTCTCAGGTCGGAGGGATATTTATACCCATATTCCATCGGAATAAATCTTGACAGCAGAAATAGCTCTGGAGTCGGTCACGTTCAGTGCAGATGTACCCTTACATCTCACCTGTATGCCATACCAGTGTCTCCACACTCATTGGTTAAGAGGACAACCAACCTATATGGCACACAACGACCTATGCTTGATAAACATTGTCGTCCTTGGTAACAACGTATCATTTGGTCACGAACAGATTTAAGGACTAAACGACAAATCCTCCTTTGTCGAGTCTAAATAGTCCTAAGGACTTCACCACAACATAGGAGTTCATTAGAAGATGAAACATTTTGTGATGAAAAATATCAAAATAATTTTTATTAATTCATAATTCATGTACATATACAAAAATGAGCACAACCGTCAATAGGCTGACGATTGGCTTTGGGACACTATTTCCAACAATCTCCCACTTGGCCTAAAGCCAATCGATGCAGTATCTAATACCCATCTTCGACTTGTAGTTGTCGAACACCTTCACCGCAATGGTTTTAGTGAATGGGTCGGTCAGGTTCTCCTTTCCGTCGATCTTCTGAAGATTGACATCATCTCGATCCATAATTTTTCGGATGAGATGGTAGCGGCGCAAAATATGCTTCATCCACTGGTGTGCCTTTGGTTCCTTCGCCTGAGTAATGACTCCAGAGCTGTCACAGTAGAGCAGAACTGGACCAACAAGGGAGGATGCTACTCCGAGCTCGGTGATGAATTTTCTCAGCCACACTGCTTCTTTGGCAGCATCTGATGCAGCGACATACTTCGCCTCACAAACTGAATCAGCCATTGTGTGCTGCTTGAAACTTTTCCAGCAGATAGCCCCACCATTAAGGGTAAATATAAATCCTGATACACTTTTGCTGTCATCATGATCAGACTGAAAACTAGAGTCTGTAAACCCTATAAGTCTCAAGTCCGATTCACCATAAACAAGCCACTGGTCCTTAGTATTTCTTAAATACTTCAGGATGGTTTTAACAACCTTCCAGTGATTCTCTCCTGGATCAGATTGGTATCTACTCACTACCCCTAGTGAGTATGCCACATCTGGTCATGTACATGTCATGGCGTACATGATAGATCCCACTGTCGAAGCATATGGAATCCTACCCATACGCTCTCTTTCTTGAGATGTTGTCGGACAATCCCTCTTCGAGAGAGAAATTTCATGGCCTATCGAAAGATAGCCTTTCTTGAAATTCTCCATGCTGAACTTCTTCAGCATAGTATCAATGTACGTGGACTGAGATAAACCAAGCAATCTTTTAGATCTATCCCTATAGATCCTATCCCTAGGATGTAGGAAGCTTCTCCCAGATCCTTCATGGAGAACTGTGACGACAGCCAAATCTTTATTTCCTGTAATGCAGGGACATCATTCTCGATTAAGAGAATGTCATCCACATACAATACAAGAAATACTACTACTGGATCATTAGCCCACTTATAAATGCATGGCTCTTCTCCGTTCTTAATGAAGCCATACGTCTTGATCGTCCTATCAAAATGTATGTTCCAACTCCGGGATGCCTGCTTAAGTCCATAAGTGGACCTCTGTAGCCTGCACACCTTAGACTCATCTGTGGACGTGAATCCTTCAAGTTGTATCATATACACCTCTTCATCCAGCTCTCCATTTAGGAAAGCTGTCTTCACATCCATCTGTCAGATTTCATAGTCCAGATGGACAGCTATCGCAAGCATAATCCGAATGGATTTGAGCATTGCCACAGGAGAAAACGTCTCGTCATAGTCTATACCATAACGTTGACGATATCCCTTGGCAACCAGATGGGCTTTATAGGTTTCCACCTTTCCGTCTACGCCCCTCTTCCTCTTGAAGACCCACTTACACCCTATGGATTTTACTCCTTCGGGTGGGTCAACCAATGTCCACACATCGTTGACCTTCATGGACTCCGTTTCGAATTTCATGGCTTCTAGCCATTTCTCAGAGTCGGATCTTTGCATTGCATCCATGTAGGTGATCGGATCCTCATCGTTTTCATCAAGTTCGATAGGATCGTCATCCCGAACCAAGAAACCATAGTATCTATCTGGTTGACGTAGTGCTCTACCAGATCGCCTTAAGGGTGCTTGAACAATGGGCTCTGGATCTGATCTAATCAAATTCGATTCAGGTTCAGTAACTTGTGTCGATTTTTCCACCTGTCGAACTTCGTCAAGTTCGATCTTAAAAGCAACAGTCCCTTCACCAAGGAACTTCTTTTCCAAAAAGATTGCCTTAAGGCTGACAAACAGTTTTTGCTCATTAGCTAGGTAGAAGTAATATCCTTTGATCTCTTTTGGGTACCCTATAAAATTATACTTGTCAGACCTAGGTCCAAGCTTGTCCGTAATTAAACGTTTAACATAAGCCGGACACCTCCAAATCTTAAGGTGCGAGAGTACTGGCTTACGTCCTATCCATATCTCATATGGCATTTTGGTTACAGACTTACTCGAAACTCTATTTAGAAGGTAACAAGCTGATTCGAGTGCATATCTCCAGAGAGAGATCGGCAGACCAGCAAACCCCATCATGGATCGAACCATGTCCAACAAGGTCCGATTCCTCCTTTCAGATATACCATTATGTTGTGGTGTTCCAGGAGGAGTCCACTGAGAGAGAATCCCATTCTCCCCAAGATATGTCAGAAAATCATTGGAAAGGTATTCACCTCCTCAATCAGATCAAAGAGTTTTAATACACTTTTCAGTTTATTTTTCTACCTCATTTCGAAATAGTTTGAATATTTCAAACGACTCCGACTTATGCTTCATTAAATAGACACACCCATACCTCGATAGATCGTCTGTGAAGGTTATGAAGTAGAAATATCCACCTCTTGAACTTGAGCTCATGGGTCCACATACATCAGAATATACCAGAGCCAAGAGTTCACTGGCTCGCTCACCTTTTTCAGTAAAAGGTGACTTGGTCATTTTATCAAGAAGATAGGACTCACAGGTTGGAAGTGATTCACAATCACCTACTTCAAGAATTCTTTTTTGAGCCAACCTGTTTATCCTGTTCTTATTGATATGACCTAGCCTACAGTGCCAAAGGTAGACTTCTGACACATTATCTATTCTAGGATATTTACTGGAGGTTTGAACCACATTAACAGGTTGTGATAGAAAGTAAATTCTATTATTAAGTTGTCCAACAAACATTGTAACACTATTCAAAATGATATTGCAAATATTTTTTTTTATTAAAAATTGATAACCATTCATGATCAAAAGGCCTACAGAAATAATATTTAATAAAAAGCTTGGACAATAGTGACATTCACTCAGAATTATGTTTTGAGAATTGATTATAAGGTTCATAATTCCTAATGCTAGAACTGGAACTTTGCTTCCATCTCCAACGTTCAGGAACCTCTCGCCTTCATCAAATCTCCTACTGACCTGTAGACCCTGCATCAAATTGCAAATATGATAAGGGCTTCCGGTATCCAATACCCAGGCAGTAGTATCACAAATAAAAAAATTGCAAGGTGTTATCATATAAGTACCTTGCTTCTTCTTCGGCCTGTTCGGGTCCAGGGAGGCAATGTATAGAGGACAGTTCGTCTTCCAGTGCCCCTACTTCTTACAAAAGAAGCACTCCGTCTGGCTCTGGTTGGGCTTATGCTTCTTGATCTGACCCTGTGCAGACA
The DNA here is from genome assembly GCF_000442705.2 of Elaeis guineensis. Taxonomy (NCBI): domain Eukaryota; kingdom Viridiplantae; phylum Streptophyta; class Magnoliopsida; order Arecales; family Arecaceae; genus Elaeis; species Elaeis guineensis. The sequence goes on from NC_026000.2 coordinate 56,423,767, forward strand.
TCCCAGCATGCAGCTGCACCTTCTTATTCTTCTTCTTCTTGTTCTTCTTCTTCTCTTTCTTAAAGGGTCGACGACCAGAAGAAGACCCTCCCACAACATTCACCGACTCCTTATGGAGCTGGTGATCCTTCTCAAAGTTCTGCAGCAACCCCAACAAGCCGTGGTAGTTCACTGCAAGCTTTGTCATCCGAAAATGAGTAAGGAAGGGGAGGAAGGACTTGGGCAATGAATTAAGGATCGCATCCTTACCGAGCTACTCGTGCAAGGGAAAGCCCAGTTTACTTAGGCGCTCAATCATTTCGATCATGTACAGTACATGATCAGTGACTGAGGCTCCATCCCTCATCTGAGTATTGAAAATGATATAACTAGTTTTGTGCCTTTCAATATCGTCAGGCGTGCTAAAGGAGTCGTTCAACAATTGAAGCATCTCCTGGGGCTAGGCATTCTCGAACCTGCGGCTGAACTCATCATTCATTGCCGCCAGCATTATGCATCGAACGGTGGTGTGGTCGTTGAGCCACTTCTGATAAGTATCTCTGACCGTCCCTCTAACATTCGGGGCTGGCTCCTCAGGTGCCAGATCCGTTACTACATAAAGGATCCGCTCATGCTCAAGGACGATTTTTAATTTTCGATACCAGCTATCGAAATTAGATCCCATAAGCTTGTCATTATCTAATAATGACCGGAGGGATAGGTAGTGGCCATAGCTGCATAAAAGAAAATCAGACCTCTATTAGTACATAAATTATAAATACTAAAGATTTGGACTTTAGTCTAAAGTTTCTCCCAGTATTTTTACGAACTGGTAGCCTCAACCTCTAATTCGAGGAATTACTTTAATTCCTTAGTAGGTACTAGAATCCACACAGATTACACATGAGTCCAACTTTGGTTGGTCAACCCATGTGCATCTATGGGTAGGTTCATAACCAGTTGTTTCTCTAAACAACTTCTAGTAATTGATTTTGCCCCAAAACCTAATCAGTAGGCTTTGGCCTCCACTGAAAAGATCTGGTTAGGTCCAACCATTAACATGATTTGATTTGGTGAATCGGACCAATGAATGATCAGGCCCGACTTTGGTCGGCCAACCTGATCACCATCAGAAAGACTCAAACCAAATTATCATATTATGAATGATAATTCCATTAGTCAATAAGCACCAGGCCTTTGGGCCTCTAATGATTATTAAACTAATGGACTCATTATCACTCACTTAATGGGAGGCTATGACTTAGTTATCAATATAACTTAATCATTTTTAGGAACCTAATAATTTTTTTTGAGGATTTTATTAAAAGATAGATTAGAAAAAAATATCCAGCCAATTTCAATCCTCCCACTGACTTCACCAAGTCAAATTAAAAAAAAATTTAATTAAAGCTGGCATTAGGAGCACCTAAATCAGTCAAACTGATTTACCTAATGACATAGTGAGCCCTAATCACCAAGTGATCTAATCAAAATCTAATTCACCAGGTTGGTCAGGTAAGTGAGATCAGTGGTGGGGATATGCCATTAACTCGTCAGAGGTCGAATCACTGCGAGTAGCTCCCGCTTAAAAACCACTGGTCAAACTGCCAAACTTACTTTAGATACCAACCGGTTCATTAGTTTTAATTTGATCAACTTAGTAAATTGGGTTCCACCGCGTAGCCATGAATTAAGTCCATCTTGGTCTAGTTAAAGACATGGACCCATTCAACTACAACTATTGGAGTTGAGTCTAGAGTATCCTTGACCTAATCTAATTCAACTTTTGATTAGATTTGACTAATTACTCTAATTTAGTCCATTTCTTTAAGCTAACCTTAGGTTTAACCCAATTATAGACCTAATCCATCTAACCCATTGACTCACAAGTTTATGCAATTGTCTTAGGTCTTAATTCACAATTCTAGACCTACTAGACAATACTTAATTCTTTTAATTAAGTATTTGAGTTGATGGGTCAGGGTTTGGTATTTCGAAAATAATTTTCAAATTTAAAAGGTTTTATTTTCTGTTCACCAAATATATTGACTCATTTCATAAATAGATCAGCATATTTCATAAATAGCAATCTTATTGCTAATTACATAATAGAAAATAACTCAATCAAAATAAATCATGAATATTCCTTTAGATCTAATCTAACACATTCATGATAAATTTTATAATTAAACTTTTACAATTAATTTATTTTGCTGCTTCATCTGCGTGGGATATAATTGCAGCGGCACCCCTACCGCCATAGGAGACCCAATCGAATGGGAGGAGAGGGCCTTTAAACCCTACTTTTCCCCTATGACCGAATGGCCATGGCAACCAACCCAATTCAATTACTTGCTACTTGGATCAAGTATATCTAAATATACCAATTTTAAAATTTAAATTTTAAATTTTAAATTTTAAATTTCAAATTTCAAATTTTAAATTTTAAATTTTGAATTTCAAATTTCAAATTTCAAATTTTAAAATTTTGAATTTTAAATTTTAAATTTTGAATTTCAAATTTGAAATTTCAACCAAATTTTAAATTTTAAATTTCAAATTTTTAAATTTTAAATTTCAAATTTTAAATTTTAAAATTTAAATTTTAAATTTTAAATTTTTGAATTTTGAATTTCGAACAACTTTCAAAATTCAAATTTTAAATTTTGAATTTCAAATTTCAAATTTAAACTTTTAGATTACAACTTAATCTACACATGCAAATATATATATCATATCTAAAAACCCGCTCTGATATCATTTGTGGGAAAATTCAGTGCAGGGGTAAAATGATAATTTTAAAACTTTTTCAAAATCATAATTTTATAACGAAAAAATATTAATTAATCTAATTAATATTTTTGAATTTACCCTACACTAGGATCTAAATATGATATATAGCATGCAAGCATTTAAATTTGAAATTCGAATTTGAACAATAAACACTTTATTATAATGTATATATATATATACATACATACATACATACATACATACATATATATATGTATGTATGTGTGTGTGTGTCTATATATATATATATATATATACATACGTACATACATATATATATATAAATATAATATATATATAAT
>NC_026000.2:56434440-56471940 GCF_000442705.2 Elaeis guineensis
CTCCCTTTGCCACGTAGTCGAGGTCCAGCCATCCCTCTCTCTGTTCAGGCATTTCTATACCTTCAAGCGTCATCCTTCGGCGAAGGACTGGTGGTATTTCTCCCCTCAGTTCGGCAAGAAGGGGTTACTGAAAGGTGCCCCCTCTTCAATCCACAACTGGAAGGAAAAATACCTCTTCGTCTACTGCCCGACCCTGAGGCTGGGCCTGCCCCCTTGGGGCTCTCTGAGAGATTCTGTCCGCCGGACCCCCAGCCTGGGGGAGGACGACCTCCAGGCTGCCCGGAAGCTTCTTGACTACTCCACTCCTTCCCTTCCCAACCTTCTGAGGGAGCAATTTTTGTTCAACATCGGCCTGAGCTCCCAGGATCCTGCGAGTACTCCATCTTTTCCTTTCTCTTCTCTTCTTCCGTCCTTCTTTTTCTTTTCTTTTTCCTCTCTTTTCTCTTTTCTTTTTTTCTCTTTTTTTTCTTTTTTTTTCTTTTTCTTTTTTTTTTGCATGCTACTCCTTCCTTTTTCACCTCATTATCGACTTCTGATTTTTGATTGATTGATTTTTTTTTTTTTTTAAGGAATGGACACCGAAGCAGCACGGATGCTTGCCAGGGGCCTCAAGGCCCACAAAAGAAAGGGTGCCGCGGCCTCCGGATCAGCAAAGAGGGCCAGGGCGGAGGAGACGAGCTTGGCCGCGTCTGTCCAGACGGCTCCAGCGATCGACGTTCCTTCGGACACCGAAACCAACGGCCCCCCGGGCCTCTTCAAAAAGTCCGTCGATTGGGGCCCCCGTTCTGGGGGTCCGCTCCACGGAGGCACCCATAGTCGAGAGGGGGAAGAGAAGGAAGTCGGTGGCCCGCAGGGTGAGTAGCCGCCGAGCCACCACTGATGAGTCCCTCGGCTCTGAAGAAGAGCCGAAGAACCCCTTCAATGACAGGGACCTGATCAAGCGGTTGATCGACGGCTGCATTCTGCCTGATGTCGTCGAGAGGATCGATCGCGTCGATCCCGAGCAGCGGGTTTGGGACTCCCTGAGATCCTTTCTCGAGGTAAATAAATCTTCGTTTAATTAGTTTTTCGACCCCTGTTCTGATCCCCTAGCCGCCCTTACAGATTGGGCACCAACTCCTCGCCAACATCGAGGTGACGAACCGAGCGAGGAGGGACGCCATCCAGGCGGAGGAGCTCACCGGGCCAAAGTCGCCCGCCTCAAGGAAAAAGCCACTGAAGTAGTTGCCCTCCAAGAGGCCCTGGAGAAAGAGAAGCAGGCCCGGGAAGAGGAGAAACAGACCTTGGAGGAGACGGTGAGAACGGCGGAGGCCGGGGTCGCCAATTTGACGGAGCAGATTCCAGTCTTGGTCTCAGAGGGCAGGGGTTTTGTGGTAGAGGAGTTCAAGGCCTCCACGGAGATGAGAGACCTGAACGTCTGGTTTGGCCAGGAAGCCTTCATCAAGGGGTTCGAGCTCTGTCAGGAGAAGGTGGCCAGAAAATTTCCCGAGCTCGACCTCAGCTTCTTGGGTGAGGAGTCTGAAGATGAGGTCGGGCCTTCCCCTGCCGCTACTGCTACCGCAGCCCCCTTCCAGAGACACCGAGCTCCCCAACTCCTGCTTTTGAGGTATGAGACCTCTGACCTTGTAGCTTTCTTTTACTGTAATTTTTCCCTTTCTTTTTGTCTTCAAGAATCATTCAATCAATAAAGTTGAATTTCTCACCGTGGATGGCTTCTCTTCTCCCCCTTCCCCCCTTTTTATTTTTTTTTTCTGCAATGAGACACGCCTTGATGCTTCTGTCTCTTGATGGAGTGTCCTGCCAAGGCCCTTCCCCTGCCCCAGGGGATCCCGCTGAAGTCCATGATCCAGCGGCTGAAGAAGGAGGTTCTTCATGCGACGAAAAGGTCGAAAAAGATGGAAGGCGAGCTTCGTAGGTTAAGGGAGGGTTACTCTGAAGCCACCTCGGAGGCCATCCGCTTTCGAAATCTCCATGTGAAGGGGATCATGGAGTATAGCCGGAGGAAGGCGAACTTCACGAATGAGCTCGAGGAACACAAGAAGAGTGCCAGCGATCGAATTTGGGCTCAAGCTGCCAAGATCAGCTCTCTCAGGGTAGAACTGTCAGCTGCGCAGGAGAGGATTGACCAGCTGGAAGGGAGTTCGTCCTGGCTCTTGGCCCGGGCCGATGGCGATCGGGAGTGGTCGAAGAAGGTCTCCAACCTTCAGCAGCAGCTTCAGGACACCGAGGTGAGCTACGACGTGCATCGGACCAGTTGGCGCAGGCAGGTGGATGAATATAAAGGGAGACTCAGGGTGGCGGCCGATGAAGTCGTCCGTCTTCAGAGGCAGCTGGCTGACAGGGCTCAGCTTACTTCTGCTCGGGATTCTAATGAACTCCAGTCTCTAAGAGAAACCATCGAAGGACTTTCTGTTGCCCTCAGGGAAAGGACGGTTGAGCTGCAGTAATTGAAGGTCCAACTGGCATATGAGCAGCAGGCCGTCACGGATGCGGAGGCGGAATCTGAGGTCCTGAGAAAGAGGCATCGAGAGGCGGAGACCAAAAGCTAACGACTTCGTCGGGCGCTCCAGGATGTGCTGATGAAAAAGAGAGAGCTAGAAGAAGAAGTTGAGAATCTGAGGCAGTCCTGGATAATGGGTGGAGTAGATAATTCTAGGTCGGAAGGAGCAGAGCTTCCCTAGGGCTCTTCTTGGCCTTCTGTCTTTTCATGTATACATTTTTCCTTTTGTTGTTTTGTTTCATTTTTGTCGTTTTGCTTTTCTTCCTTTGGCCTTCTGGGCTTCGTGATGTATATTTCCAAATGGAATGAAAAGGGATTTTGTGTTACCTCGTCCGCATATTGCATTAAATTGTCGTCCGCCGAACTTCTCTTGTCGTTCGACTTGTCCGACGTTGACGTCGTTTGGAGGTGCCTGGTCGTCGATACGCTGGTTCGCTTTCCTTATCGTTCATGGCCGCAGGCTCGAGCTTGGTGGTCCGAACTCCGCATTACCTCGGAGGCGTTGCTATTTTCTTGACCTGTGTCGAGAGCCTTCTTAAAGGCCAGGGGCGTTTGGTAGGAACTTTCCGTCTTTGTTGAGGCGAGGTTCCTTAGGTCTTTGGTGTGGTTTGTCCTTCATCTGTTTTCGACGTAGTTCATCGCTTTTCCTTTTTAATTTTTCTCCTCTTTTCAGAGTGAGGCCCTCCCCTTGCTTTTTGCGGGGTTGCGTAGAAGTGTGAAGGTGCCGCGAGGGGCCTTTCCCCTTCATCCGATCTTATTGGGCGGCCGGATTTCGTCACCGTCAGGATGAGGTTCTCCTTCCATTCCTGACATAGTCGATTTCAGCTCAGGTTAGGACGAGGTTCTCCTCCTGTTTCCAACGGGCCGCGGGGGCACATAAGGGCCATCGCAAGGGTCTCTCCCCCCATCCGATCTAAAAGAATCGGGCCTTCGACTTCGCTCATGTCAGGATGAGGTTCTCCTCCTGTTCCTGACATGGCTGTGGGGGCGCATTAGGGTATTGTAAGGCCTCTCCCCCCATCCGGTCTAAAAAAATCGGGCCTTCGGCTTCGCTTATGTCAGGACGAGGTTCTCCTCCTATTCCTACATGGCCGTGGGGGCGCATTAGGACGTTGTAAGGCCTCTCCCCTCATCTGATCTAAAAGAACTAGGCCTTTGACTTTGCTCATGTCAGGACGAGGTTCTCCTCCTGTTCCTGACATGGCTGTGGGGGTGCATTAGGGCGTTGTAAGGCCTCTCCCCCCATCCGATCTAAAAGAACTGGGCCTTTGACTTTGCTCATGTCAGGACGAGGTTCTCCTCCTGTTCCTGACATGGCTGTGGGGGCGCATTCGGACGTTGTAGGGCCTCTCCCCCATCCGGTCTAAAAGAATCGGGCCTTTGACTTTGCTCATGCTAGGACGAGGTTCTCCTCCTATTCCTGACATGGCTGTGGGGGCGCATTAGGGCGTTGTAAGGCCTCTCCCCCAATCCGATCTCAAGGTAATCGGACTTTCATTTTATTTATGTTAGGATGAGGTTCTCCTCCCATTCCTAACATAATCTTGTTTTAATTGTTTGAAGGGGTCATCCCCAGTCGTAACAAATCCATGCCAAATGGGAGGAACATGCAAAGTCGAAAGGAATTTAGATTTGTTGCCCAGCTATGCAACCCAAGAGGGGGGGGGGTGAATTGGGTTTTTAAAAAATTTAAGCTTAACTAATTACTTATGAAAAGTATTTGTTAAAAGCTTGATGAATGAGGAGAAAGACTTTAGTTCAAGATTAATTACCTAAAGCAAGAATGCAAGGATATAATAAAGAAATAAAGAGAAACAATAAAGCACACCACAAACACAAGGATTTATAGTGGTTCGGTGCCAACCTTGCACCTACATCCACTCTCCAAGCTCCTACTTGGGAATTCCAATCCACTATACTTGTATTCAACCCGAATACAAACATCGGAACCTCCGACACTAGCTATCCCAAGCTAGTCCACTTGTTTCTCGGGTACAAGCTAACCTAATACACTTCGATTTCAGATTCGGATCAACCTTTCCTTGTTTTGGAAACCCTCCAAAAACAAGAACAATTACTCACAAAGAGTAAGACAGTTTAGAGCATAAATAAGTACAAGAATAGCTCCTTAAATGAGCGAATATAACATTAAATGCACTTTACTCAAATGAAGAATCCCCTTTTTTGATTTCCTCAAGGTGGATGAAGAGTTGAATGAACGCTTGAGGAATAGGTGAGCTTTGATTGAAGGCTTCTTGAAGGCTTTGAAAGAGCTCTTGATCAGGGTTGAAAAGTTGGCTTGAAAAACCCTCTCTTTGAATGCTCTTGAATGCCCTTTTGAACGCTCTTGCTTTTCTCTTTCAAAATCTCTTGTATCTCTCGTGTATATTGTAGATCCCCTTTTTGTTTTTCACCTTTTGAAACCTTTTATAGATTTAAGAAACAAGGAAAAACATTTTAGGCAGAAAAAGAGCCGTTAGAGCATTTAACGTGAGCATTAAAGGCAACTAAAACGGGCAAAAAACTAGCCGTTGCGGACAATTCCCGTCGCAGGGGTCGACTCATGAGTCGACTCATGCTTCAGGGGTCGACTCATGAGTCGACCTCTGTTGCAAAAATCAGAGATTTGGGTTTCTGGATATTTTGGCCCAAAACAGCAGAAGTCGACTCATGAGTCGACTCATGCCTTGTGGGTCGACTCATGAGTTGACTCATAGGTCGTGCCAAGCCAAAAAACCAGCGTGCCAAGGGAAATTTTAGCGTGCTAAGCAGCTCATTGTGCCATGAGTTGACTCATGAGTCGACTCATGCACTTCAAACATTCATAACTTCAAAAATATAAGACCAAAAAAATGAAATTTTCATCAATAGATTACAAATCATTTGTTCTACCAAATGATACTATCAAATCAGAATTTTAGTAAAATTATGATTTTGCCCCTGAAGAGTATAAAGATATTTTCAAATAAAAATATTTGTATCCCTTCAATCTGCTTTGTAATCATCAAAATCAATCTAGGAGCAACAATCTCCCCCTTTTTGATAATGACAAAACACTTGAACAAAAGCATTTATGTGAATGCATTATAGATTTATATGCTTGAAAAGAGTATGATTCTTTTGGCATGTGATATAAATGGTCATATGCAAGAATAGTTTGCCCATTTGCTTAAAGATTTGAAGATATGCTCATTGGATTATGTGATTTTGGTGTTAGAGTAGAAAACTTATTTTTGTTATTAGATCAAGCTGTATTTTGAAAATTTGCTCATTCTCATTTGATTTTAGTTTTAGCATCAGAGCAAAAGATAATTATGTGTGCCAAAGCATGTTTAAGAGTTGATTTGGAAAGTATATTAGATCATTTTGAGTTTAAAATGTATCAGAGCAAGAGAAAAAATAAATTTTGCAATGTATTAGAGCAAGAAAAATAATTTTACAATGTTATCAGAAAAAAATTTTACAATATATCAGAGCAAGTTTAAAAATTTTAAGATATATCAGAGTAAGTTAAATTTCTTAAGATGTATCAGAGTAAGTTAAATTTCTTAAGATGTATCAGAGCAAGTTGGAATTTTGAAGTATATCAGAGCATATTTAAATTTTTAAAGCAAATCAGAGCATATGTAAAGAAGTAATTTAAAAGTTACTTATTTACATTGTACTTAGCATTGTACTTTTGATATTGTTCTTTAAATTCTCCAATTCATTCATTAATTTCTCATAATTTGTAGTTTTGCTTTTGATGGGTTGCTTTTTTTTGTTTAATTTCTCCCCCTTTTTGACATCATCAAATATGGTTAACTCCTCCTTTTTCTGAAACATTCTTTAATTTCTCCCCCTTTAGAGTTTATCACAGATGTTTGCTCCCCTTAATACAGCAATTATTAACAGCAAACAACAACAAAGAGAAGACAATATTTCAACAAGGAGAATATATATAACCAAAATATGATCGACATCATTATAAAAGGTAGAAATATAAGTAAAAGATGATACCATAAAACCATAATTATTTCAATACATAGTTCATAATAGAAAAGTCAACCAGCTAATTGTCAATACATGGCCCCAAAATATAGATCCTAGAACAAGACACTAACACCTAGGATCTAGTAATGATCAAGACAAGTCATGGATCGAAGTCATCAGATATGGGATGAGAAGCTGATGGATCTCGATCAGAAGTGCGTCCTCTACCCCGTCTGCCTCTGGCATGAGCAGGAGAGCGAGATGAACTGGGTGGCTGAGAACGCTGAGAGGCTAAGGACTGAACAGAAAGGGTGAGTCTGATGGAATCAAGTACGTTCAGTGCTCTGGAAACAGACTGAAGTAGAGCAGTGAACTGAGTGGATGCATGCTCACTCGATCCTCGGATCTCTCTTCTCAGTAACTCATATCCACCCTCCAGTGCTCCTTTGAGCCTGCCAGCCTCTGCAGTGAGGTCTGTGACCTCAATAGTGGACTCCTGTGGCTGAGGATGGGCCAAAGCAAGGACTTGCCCCTGCAAGTCAAGAACTCTGCCAGTCAGTCTCCAGATGGTGTCCTCAAGCTGCTGAATCCGGATGGACTGATCTGATATCATCTGAAACACAGTGGATATGTGGGGAGTCATGGTCTGATCAGAAGAAGTGGCTCCTGGTGCAAAAATAGTACTGCTCCACTGACTAGATAGCAAAGAGGCCACACGCTGTGATATCTGCTCGATCTGATCGTCAGCCAGTCTGAACTCTGATTGAGGTGCTCTGCTCTCTGGCTGATACACTGGTGTGGGCATCCTAGTAAACTCTGAAGGGCCAGCCTCTGTATCAGGAATGAACTGGATATTTGGTGATGCTGCCCTGAAGTCATGGATAGGAGATGATGGACCTTCTTCTTCTACTCTGTCTTCAACTCTGTCTTCAGCTCTATCTTCAGTTCTCTCCCCAGCTCTCTCCTCAATTCTCTCCTCAGATCCTTTGATCCAACCACCATCAGTCTTTGTAAATCCCATTCGGTGCAGGGTGTGTTGGTTGAAGGTGTCCACATGAGAGAGCTTAGTAGATGCCTCCCCCTCACAGCTAACTCCAAACCTCCTAAATACTTGAGTAAGGGCCATACCAAAAGGCAAGTGTGCCTTGGATCTGTTCAAAGTCTCTCTCATGGCCTCTATCATAAGTGCAGGGAGGTTCAGGAGGGTCTGAGTGATGACATGAAACATGATACATACATCTCTGCTGGAAAGTAAATCATGCCTACCACTCCTAGGAAAGAAGAGCTTCGTTACCATATGATGTAGGATCCTCATCTCAATAGACAAAATCTTTGCTTCCAATTTATTTAAACTCCCTGTATAAGTTCCCCCTAGAATAACACTGATCCCCTCTTCTTTTACTGAGAGTTCCATATAAGAGTAACCCTCACTAGGCAAATGAAGTATTTCTCCCAATATACTAGAATCCAAGCAAATATCAATACCCTTGACTGTTGAAGTCACTGACCCATTTTCATAATGTAGATTCTGGTAGAATTCTCTAACTAGGTCAACATAGGTGACTTCCTTAAGGGAGCAGTAGAAACCCCATCCTTGGTTTTTAATCTTGGTTGCAAATGTAAAATCCTCTTTTTCAAAGAACCGAAAATCTATATTCTTCCCGGTTTCAACTTTTCTATCAGATAGAGGATTCTTACTGGGGCTTAGGGAGGATTGAGGGGAACCTTGAGCAGATACTGAAGCTGGAGTGGGAGCAGTGGAAGACTGAGCAGCTTGCCTTTTCTTTTAGACATTTTTTTCAAGCTCACGAACTGACTTTCTTCTTTGGGGAAGCTTCATCTTCGGAGCCATATTCACTACAGTAGCAGGCAAGGAGACTTGGAGGAATAAGTGAATGAGTGGAGGAGGGATCACAAGAGAGTGAAGAGAGATTTTGGTAGAGAAAAGAGGTGGATTTGGGAAGAACGGTGGAGTGCTAGGGCATGCTCCAACCATGCCAAACAATGAGAGAAAGCACAAAAATCCCTTTCCAAGGTGGCAATTTTTGGTGGAGAGGAGGAGGGAGAAGTGCCTCGAGCTAGATCCTTGGATTTGGAGCAAAAGAAAATGGGGAAGTCGGCTTTTGGAAGGAGGAAGATGAAAGGATGAGTCGGCTCACGAACAGGATCCCATATAAAAACAATGAGCCCGTGGAAAGTTTGAGGAAATAACAAGTTTGCCATTGAGTCGACTCATGGGGGTCGACTCATGAAGTTCAGAAATTCAGAAAAAATATGAATAAATTCCAAAAAAATTTGAAATTTTGGGAGAAGGAGTTTTGCTCAAAGATAAGTTTTTAGAATGATAAACTTGAGCTTTTGGGATCAGGATAGATGTTGGAAATTGAGCTCTAAGAATTTTTGACATCAATTCTTGAAAATTGAGAAAAATTTAGGCATATGGATCTAGAATTCCTAGATTTCTTCTAATTTTACAGAATCTATCCTCACTAAGGACCTTTGTAAAGATATCAGCTAATTGATTTTCAGTGCAAACATATTCAAGAATTATATTTTTATTTTGAACATGTTCTCTTATAAAATGATGTCTTATTTCAATATGTTTGGATCTTGAGTGTTGAATTGGATTTTTAGATAGATTTATGGCACTTGTGTTATCACATCTTATTGGTGTTTCATTAAGTTTGATTCCAAAGTCTTCGAGTTGTTGCTTAATCCACAAGATTTGAGCACAACAACTTCCGGCTGCAATGTATTCGGCCTCAGCCGTAGACAGTGCCACCGAATTTTGTTTCTTGCTAAACCATGAGATTAGGTTAACTCCAAGAAATTGGCAAGTTTCACTTGTGCTTTTTCTATCTAATTTACATCCAGCAAAATCAGCATCTGAATATCCTAATAAATCAATTTGTGAGTCCTTAGAGTACCATAACCCTAGAGTTTGAGTACCATTTAAGTATCTAAGGATTCTTTTAACAGCATTCAAATGAGATTCTTTAGGATTAGATTGATATCTAGTACATAAACAAACACTAAACATGATATCAGGCCTACTTGCAGTTAAATATAATAATGAGCCAATCATACCTCTATAGTATTTTAAGTCTACATATTTACCTTCATCATCCTTGTCAAGCTTACATGAGGGACTCATTGGTGTGCCAATTGGTTTGCAGTTCTCCATTCCAAATCTTTTGAGTAGTTCCTTGGTGTACTTGCTTTGGGTGATAGAGATTCCCTCTTTTGATTGTTTGATTTGGAGTCCGAGGAAGAAGGTGAGTTCTCCCATCATGCTCATCTCGAACTCCCCCTGCATAAGCTTAGCAAAGTCTTGACAAAGGGATTCATTAGTAGACCCAAAAATTATGTCATCAACATAAATTTGTATAACTAGCATATCATTTTGATTTCTTTTAATAAAGAGGGTTGTATCTACATTACCTCTTGAAAAATCATTATTTAGTAGAAATTTGCTTAGCCTATCATACCATGCTCTAGGTGCTTGTTTTAATCCATATAAAGCTTTATTTAATCTAAAGACATGATTAGGAAAAGCATGATTTTCAAATCCAGGGGGTTGTTCTACATATACTTCTTCAGCAATATATCCATTTAAAAATGCACTTTTAACATCCATTTGAAATAATTTGAATTTCATAAAGCAAGCATATGCAAGTAGAAGTCTAATAGCTTCTAATCTAGCAACAGGTGCAAAGGTTTCATCAAAATCAATTCCTTCTTCTTGATTATATCCCTTAGCAACCAGTCTTGCTTTATTTCTAATTACATTACCATGCTCATCTAATTTGTTTCTAAAGACCCATTTTGTGCCAATTATTGAATAATTTTTAGGTCTTGATACTAAGGTCCAAACATTATTTCTTTCAAATTGATTAAGTTCCTCTTGCATTGCATTAATCCAATTATGATCATTTTCAGCTTCTTCAAAAGTTTTAGGTTCAAGATGAGATACAAAAGCATAATGATTAACTACATCTCTAAGTGAAGAACGGGTTTTTACCCCATGCATAGGATCACCAATAATTAACTCCTTAGGGTGGTTGTGAACATACCTCCATTCCTTGGGTAGGTCATTTGTACCTTGAGATTGTTCTTGAATTTCTTCACCCCTCTCATCTTGTTTGTCTTCTTGATCCTTGTCTTCTGGAGTTGCTGAATCTTTCAGAGTGATCTCCTTCATACCTTCTATTAGTGGATCTGCATCATCAACACCCTCATTCTTCCTTGAAGGAAGATCGTTAGATTCATCAAAAACAACATGTATGGACTCCTCAACTACTAAAGTTCTTTTGTTGAAAACTCTAAATGCTTTACTAGTGGAGGAGTAACCTAGAAAGATTGCTTCATCTAATTTTGCATCAAATTTACCAAGTCTTTCTTTGCCATTATTTAATACAAAACATCGGCAACCAAAAACATGAAAATATGCAATATTTGGTTTTCTTCCTTTCCAAAGTTCATAGGGGGTTTTCTTTAAAAATTGTCTAATCAAAGCATGATTTAAAATGTAACATGCTGTGTTAATTGCTTCCGCCCAAAAATATCTTGAAAGGTTGCTTTCACAAAGCATGGTACGGGCCATTTCTTCTAAGGTTCTATTTTTCCTTTCAACTACCCCATTTTGTTGGGGTGTCCTAGGAGCAGAGAAGTTATGGCCAATTCCATTTTCATCACAAAAATTTTTAAAGTCTTGATTTTCAAATTCAGTTCCATGATCACTTCTAATATTTTGAATTGAAAACCCTTTTTCATTAGTGACTTTTCGGTGAAATTTAGTGAAAATATGAAAAGTTTCATCTTTGTGTGCCAAAAAGAAAATCCAAGTAAAATGAGAGTAATCATCTATAATTACAAAACCATATCATTTTCCTCCTAGACTAGTGGTTCTAGTTGGTCCAAATAAGTCCATATGCAAGAGCTCTAAAGGTCTAGAAGTTGAAATAATATTTTTGGATTTAAATGAAACTCTAGTTTGTTTACCTAATTGGCATGCATCACAAATTCTATCCTTTTCAAAATTCAGTTTTGGCAAACCAAGAACTAATTCTTTCTTAATTAATTTTGAAAGAGAATGCATGCTAATATGTGCAAGTCTACGATGCCACAGCCAACTAGTCTCATTAACTTTAGCATTCAAGGATACTAGGCATTGCATGTCTAATTTGGCTAAATCATTCAAATCTACCATATAAACATTGCCATGCCTATTCCTATAAATTTAATGCCATCGTTAATAGGACTAGTCACAATGCAAACAGATGATTCAAAAATAACTTTATACCCTTTATCACAAAATTGACTAATGCTAAGTAAGTTATACTTTAAACCTTTAACTAACAAAATATTTTTAATGTATTTGGAGGGAGTGATACCAATGTTACCTATCCCGATGATCTTTCTTTGCCATTATCTCCAAAGGTGACCATCCCTCCATCCTTAGCATCAAGCATGATGAATTGTGATTCATCACCAGTCATGTGTCTCGAGCATCCACTGTCAAGATACCATTTCCTGTTTCCTCCTTGGGATGCTAGACACACCTGCAAGCAAAAGTCAAGTTTCTGTCTTAGGTACCCAAGCTTTCTTGGATCCTTTTAGGTTAGTCAAAATGGTTCCTTTTGGAACCCATATTTTCTTTATAGTTGTGTTTGCAGATTTGTTAATAAGGCATGTGTATGATTTATGTCCTATTCTACCATATTTGAAACAAGTAATATTTGTAGACTTGTTACTTAAATAATTTACATAAATATTCTTCAGAAATTTTTGTTTCTTCAAGGGGTTATAGCCAAGTCCAGCCTTATCATATACAGCTTTTTGATTATCAAGAATCATATTTAGTTTGTTTGAACTTAAGGTGAACTTATCTACTATAGGTTTCAGCTTGTTAATTTCATTCTTTAAGCTTTGATTTTCTTGAATCAAGGTGGATTTTTCAATTGAAAGGTTTTCAGCTTGTTTCACTAAGGACTGATTTTCCAATTTCAGTTCTTTATTTTTCATCCCTAGTTTCTTTAATTCATCAATTAAATCATAGAATGCTTCATGCAATTCTTCAAAAGTAAATTCACTAGGGGATTCAGAAGTTACCTCATTTTCGTATGCCATAAGGCACAGGTTGGCTTGTTCTGTTGAGGTTTCCTCATCGGAGCTTGAGTCATCACTCGCACTCCAAGTCGCCATCATTGCTTTCTTTTTGAACTTTTTGGGACCTTTCTTCAGTTGTGGACATTCGGATTTGAAATATCCCGGCTTCTTGCACTCGTAGCATATAAGGGGTTGATCTTTCTCTTTCTCTTTGCTTTGTTTCCCTTTTGTGAATGACTTCTTTCTCATCTCCTGTTTCCTTTTTCTTAGAAACTTCTTAAATCTCCGGGTGATGATGCCATCTCTTCATCCTGTTCTTCATTTTCAGTGTCATCCGTTTCATCATCAGGCGAAGCTGTGGATTTGAGGGCAATGGTTCTTTTCTTTTTGACTTCATCCTCTTGATGTTGCTTCATGCTAAGTTTATGAGTCATCAAGGATCCAAGAAGCTCTTCTAGAGGTAGAGTGTTCAAGTCCTTTGCTTCTTGGATGGCAGTCACCTTGGCTTCCCAAGTTCTTGGCAATGACCTGAGAATCTTCCTTACAAGCTCACTGTTAGTATAAGATTTGCCAAGACTCTTCAAACTATTAATTATATCAGTAAAACGAGTAAACATAGCAGTTATGGACTCATCATGCTCCATTTTAAACAATTCATATTTATGCACAAGCATATTTATTTTAGACTCTTTTACTTGATTTGTTCCCTCATGGGTTACTTCTAACCTATCCCATATTTCTTTAGCAGATGCACAAGTAAAAATGCGATTAAATTCATTTGCATCAAGTGCACAATAAAGAATATTCATAGCTTTAGCATTTAATTGTGCCAATTTCTTATCAACCTCATCCCATTCTTTCTCGGGTTTGGTTGACTCCTCACCATCTATAATCTTGGTGAGTGTGTGAGGACCATTCACTATGATACTCCACATATCATAGTCGAGTGCTTGTATGAATATCTTCATTCGAGCTTTCCAATAGGTGTAATTAGACCCATTGAAAAGTGGAGGTCGGTTGGTAGATTGCCCCTCGGCTAGAGAAGTACCGACATGGGTCCATAGATCTTTGGCTCTTTGATTGTTAGATCAAAGAAGGGCTAGAGCACCGGGCTCTGATACCACTTGTTGCCCAGCTATGCAACCCAAGAGGGGGGGGGGTGAATTGGGTTTTTAAAAAATTTAAGCTTAACTAATTACTTATGAAAAGTATTTGTTAAAAGCTTGATGAATGAGGAGAAAGACTTTAGTTCAAGATTAATTACCTAAAGCAAGAATGCAAGGATATAATAAAGAAATAAAGAGAAACAATAAAGCACACCACAAACACAAGGATTTATAGTGGTTCGGTGCCAACCTTGCACCTACATCCACTCCCCAAGCTCCTACTTGGGAATTCCAATCCACTATACTTGTATTCAACCCAAATACAAATCGGAACCTCCGACACTAGCTATCCCAAGCTAGTCCACTTGTTTTTTGGGTACAAGCCAACCCAATACACTCTGATTTCAGGTTCGGATCAACCTTTTCTTATTTTGAAAACCCTCCAAAAATAAGAACAATTACTCACAAAGAGTAAGACAATTTAGAGCATAAATAAGTACAAGAATAGCTCCTTAAATGAGCGAATATAATATTAAATGCACTTTACTCAAATGAAGAATCCCCTTTTTTGATTTCCTCAAGGTGGATGAAGAGTTGAATGAACGCTTGAGGAATAGGTGAGCTTTGATTGAAGGCTTCTTGAAGGCTTTGAAAGAGCTCTTGATCAGGGTTGAAAAGTTGGCTTGAAAAACCCTCTCTTTGAATGCTCTTGAATGCCCTTTTGAACGCTCTTGCTTTTCTCTTTCAAAATCTCTTGTATCTCTCATGTATATTGTAGATCCCCTTTTTGTTTTTCACCTTTTGAAACCTTTTATAGATTTAAGAAACAAGGAAAAACATTTTAGGCAGAAAAAGAGCCGTTAGAGCATTTAACGTGAGCATTAAAGGCAACTAAAACGGGCAAAAAACTAGCCGTTGCAGACAATTCCCGTCACAGGGGTCGACTCATGAGTCGACTCATGCTTCAGGGGTCGACTCATGAGTCGACCTCTGTTGCAAAAACCAGAGATTTGGGTTTCTAGATATTTTGGCCCAAAACAGCAGAAGTCGACTCATGAGTCGACTCATGCCTTGTGGGTCGACTCATGAGTCGACTCACAGGTCATGGCAAGCCAAAAAACCAGCGTGCCAAGGGAAATTTTAGCGTGCCAAGCAGCTCATTGTGCCATGAGTTGACTCATGAGTCGACTCATGCACTTCAAACATTCATAACTTCAAAAATATAAGACCAAAAACAATGAAATTTTCACCAATAGATTACAAATCATTTGTTCTACCAAATGATACTATCAAATCAGGATTTTAGTAAAATTATGATTTTGCCCCTGAAGAGCATAAAGACATTTTCAAATAAAAATATTTGTATCCCTTCAATCTACTTTGTAATCATCAAAATCAATCTAGGAGCAACAAGATTCAGGGCAAGGTCGTAAGCGATACATTTACAGGTTTCCCGAGTTCCATGGTCGTGGAAGGTCTGCTCCTCCTTGAGGCCCTCCGGTGATGGAGTCGATGGTCCCAATTGGAGGCCGATCCCCGGGCTGCTCCTCCCTCCTTGGCGGTTCAGGTTGTGGCAGGGCCCTTGGCCGGTCTTCTCTACCCTCAGGCCGACGTCGGATGAACCTGTCGAGTCGACCTCGTCGGATGAGCTCCTCGATCTCGTCTCAGAGCTGGATGTATTCCTTCGTGTCGTGGCCATGGTCGCGGTGGTAGAGACAGAACTTGTTGGGGTTGCACTTTCCGGGGTGTGTGCGCATCCTCTCTGGCCTAGGGAGCTGCTCCCTGACCTCCATCAGTACCTGGGTCTTCGAGGCGTTGAGGGGGGTGTAGTTGCAGAATCTTCCCGATGGCGAACCCCGCCGAACCCCACGATCCGACTTCTCTACCTACGTACCCGGGGTGGAGTATGGGCATGCTTGTGCCCAGGAGGGGATCGAGAATGCGGCCAAGCTTCTCTCAACCTTTTTTCGATTGCGGGCTTACTCGAGTCTCCCGCCTGCCGCTCTCTTGCGGTCTCCTCATCCTTCATTTTGAAGGCTTCTTCCACTCGGGCATACCCTTCAGCCCGAGCCAACAAATCAGCAAAATTCCTAGGGTACTTCTTCTCCAGGGAGAACAAAAGGTCATTCTTCTGAAGGCCGCCCTTCAGAGCGGCCATTGCTACCGATTGGTCCAAATTTCAGACCTCCAGCGCTGCAACATTAAAGCGGTTGATGTAGGCCCGAATGAACTCCCCCTCCCTCTGCCTGATATTCATGAGGGACTTCGAGCCCTTCCGAGGGTGCCGACTGCTGACAAAATGGGCCACGAATTGGTGGCTCATTTGATCGAAGGAAAAGATGGTACCCGGCTTCAGCGCCGAGTACCAGTTTCTCACCGCTCCCTTCAAGGTGGATGGGAAGGCTCAGCATAGAATGGTGTCGGGTGCACCATGAAGCAGCATCATCGTCCGAAAGGCTTTCAGATGATCGATCGGGTCTGAAGTCCTGTCGTAGCTTTCGAACTGGGGGAGTTTGAAGTTTGGCGGGATCGGTTCCTGCATAATCATTTGAGAAAAGGGAGGGTCAGTGCAAATATCCTCACCATAAGCGGGGAGAGCGTGGGGAGTTCTTCGATCCACCGGTTCATCTCTTGGAGTCTCCGGTCCAGAAAATCCTCTCGACTTCGGGTCTCGAGGGTCCTCTGACAGAATGGGGGCAGCGATCTTTCAGGGGTGGAGTCGTGATTCGATTGAGGGCTCTCCACCCTCGGGTTCGTCTTCCCAGAAAGACGGGACGACTGGCCCAAGTGGCCCGCCCCACCACCAGATTCTGGTGTTCCGGTGACACCCTTTCCAGGCGCACTGATGCTTGCGGCTGCTGCTGCATGGCCTGGACGGCCTCAGTGAGGCCTCTGACCTGCTGCGCCAGCAGATCAAATTGCTCCACACCGACCGCCGTCGTCGGAGGAGGAGGTGGCTGGAAAACTGGAGGTGAGCCGGAGCCTGAGATCTGACCGCGGAGGCCGTGGATCATCGTGTGGACGCCTTGCGGGGAGGCATCGGGCAAAGACCAAGTAAAGGAGGGAGGAGAGGACACCGAAAAAGATGCCCGGGGGTGGTCCCGTTGAGCGTCCCTTTAAGAACAAGGGTACTGCGAAGACACAGGCCCTTCCTCTAGCGCCAATCCTGTTGGTGCAAAAATCCGCTTACGTCGGAGAAGCTGGAGTCGCGGTCGCCGCTGGGACCTGCAAAGGAAGTTTAAACCAGAGGTGGGGTTGCTCCGGCAAGATCCTCCGACGCTCAAGTCAGTTCTCTGCCTCAACAAGAATGGAGTGCTTGAACGAAAATTTTAGCAGAGCTTCTAGGTAAAAATGAGAGCTTATAGAATAACGTATCTGGGATTCCCCCTTTTATAGGCGAAGGAGGCAACAAACTGATGGTGATGCCTGTAACCGTCTGGCAGTGGGCTGCCCATAGTCAGAGAAAGTTTGTTGCGGAGAGTAGTGGGGTGGACCCGTGGCTATTATCGGAGCGTGCCACGTGGAGTCTGCCACGAGGAGTGGAGCGGCGTCCGTTGTCGCGACTTGCCAGAGGATAGAAGAATCACGCGGTATCCGTCACAGGAAGTGGAGCAGGACCGTGGCCATTATTACGGCCTGCCAGGGAGTGATGGAGCCGCGTGGAATCTGTCACAGGAGGTGGAGCAGGGTCATGGAGTGATGGAGCTGCATGGAATCTACCATGGAGTAGGGTCATGGTTGTTACTGCGGCGCGCTAGGAAATGAAGGTCTGCTGGCTGACGTCTGGTTGGAGTGTCTGGCGGAGAGAGGTAGTTAGCTATTTGTCCGAGAGGAGCTCGAAATTCGGCTTCGACAGGAGCTCGGATGGAGTCTTCCTTCAGTCACAGCCGGGGGTGGAGTCCGGCTCCCGTAGGGGTCTGGGCGGATTGTCCTTGCTGTTGGAGTCGTGGGCGGAGCTCGGCTCCCGTAGGAGTCTGGGCGGAGTCTTCCTTGCGGTTGAAGTTGGGGACGGAGCCCGGCTCCCGTAGGAGTCCGGACGGAGTCTTCCTGCAATTAAAGTCAGGTGCGAAGTCCAGCTCCCGTAGGAGTCCGGACGGAGCTTACCAGCAGTTGAAGTTGGTGATAGAGCCCGACTCCCGTAGGAGTCCGGGCGGAGCTTACCAGCAGTTGAAGTTGGTGGCGGAGCCCGACTCCCGTAGGAGTCCGGGTGGAGTCTTCCTTGTGGTTGAAGTTGGGGACGGAGCCCGGCTCCCGCAGGAGTCCGGGCGGAGTCTTCCTTGCGGTTGAAGTTGGGGACGGAGTCCGACTCCCGTAGGAGTCCGGGCGGAGTCTTCCTGCAATTAAAGTCAGGTGCGAAGTCCGGCTCCCGTAGGAGTCCGGACGGAGCTTACCAGCAGTTGAAGTTGGTGACGGAGCCCGGCTCCCATAGGAGCCGGGCTCCGTCCCCAACTTCAACCGTAAGGAAGACTCTGCCCGGACTCCTACGGGAGCCGGCTCCATCACCAACTTCAACTATTGGTAAGCTCCATCCGGACTCCTACGGGAGCTGGACTTCGCACCTGACTTTAATTGCAGGAAGACTCTGCCCGGACTCCTGCGGGAGCCGAGCTCCGTCCCCAACTTAACCGCAAGGAAGACTCCGCCCGGACTCCTACGGGAGCCGGGCTCCGTCCCCAACTTCAACCGCAAGGAAGACTCTGCCCGGACTCCTACGGGAGCCGGGCTCCATCACCAACTTCAACTGCTGGTAAGCTCCGTCCGGACTCCTACGGGAGCCAGACTTCGCACCTGACTTTAATTGCAGGAAGACTCCGCCCGGACTCCTACGGGAGCCGGGCTCCATCCCCAACTTCAACTGCAAGGAAGACTCCGCCCGGACTCCTACGGGAGCCGGGCCCCGTCACCAACTTCAACTGCTGGTAAGCTCCGTCCGGACTCCTACGGGAGCTGGACTTCGCACCTGACTTTAATTACAGGAAGACTCCGTCTGGACTCCTACGGGAGCCGGGCTCCGTCCCCAACTTCAACCGCAAGAAAGACTCCGCCCGGACTCCTACGGGAGCCGGGCTCCGTCACCAACTTCAACTACTGGTAAGCTTCGTCCGGACTCCTACGGGAGCCGGGCTCCGTCACCAACTTCAACTGCTGGTAAGCTCCGCCCGGACTCCTACGGGAGTCGGGCTCCGTCACCAACTTCAACTACAGGTAAGCTCCATCCAGACTCCTACGGGAGTCGGACTTCGCACCTGACTTTAATTGCAGGAAGACTCCGCCCGGACTCCTACGGGAGCCGGGCTTTGTCCCCAACTTCAACCGTAAGGAAGACTCCGCCCAGACTCCTACGGGAGCTGGGCTCCGCCACCAATTTCAACTACTGTAAGCTCCGCCCGGACTCCTACGGGAGCGGGCTCCATCACCAACTTCAACTGCTGGTAAGCTCCGTCTGAACTCCTACGGGAGTCGGACTTCACACCTGACTTTAATTGTAGGAAGACTCCGCCCGGACTCCTACGGGAGTCGGGCTCCGTCCCCAACTTCAACCGCAAGGAAGACTCCGCCTGGACTCCTACGGGAGCCGGGCTCCGTCCCCAATTCAACCGCAAGGAAGACTCCACCCGGACTACTACGGGAGCCGGGCTCCGTCCCCAACTTCAACCACAATGAAGACTCCGCCCGGACTCCTACGGGAGCCGGGCTCCGCTACCAACTTCAACTGCGGGTAAGCTCCGCCCAGACTCCTACGGGAGCCGAGCTTCGTCACCAACTTCAACTGCTGGTAAGCTCCGTCCGGACTCCTACGGGAGCTGGACTTCGCACCTGACTTTAATTGCAGGAAGACTCCGCCCGGACTCCTATGGGAGCCGGGCTCCGTCCCCAACTTCAATCGCAAGGAAGACTCCGCCCGGACTCCTACGGGAGCCGGGCTCCGCCCACGACTCCAACAGCAAGGACACTCTGCCCAGACCCCTACGGGAGCCGGACTCCACCCCCGGCTGTGACTGAAGGAAGACTCCATCCGAGCTCCTGCCGAAGTCGGATTCCGAGCTCCTCTTGGACAAATGGCTAACTACCTCTCTGCACCAGACACTCCAGCCGGACTTCAGTCGATAGAGCTTCATCCCCTGGCGCACCGCAGTAACAGCCATGACCCTGCTCCATGGCAGATTCCATGCGGCTCCATCACTCCACGACCCTGCTCCACCTCCTGCGACGGATTCCACGCGGCTCCATCACTCCTGGCAGGCCGTAATAATGGCCACGGTCCTGCTCCACTTCCTGTGATGGATACCGCTGATTCTTCTATCCTCTGGCAAGTCGCGACAACGGACGCCGCTCCACTCCTCGTTGCAGACTCCACGTGGCACGCCCCGGTAATAGCCACAGGTCCACCCCACTACTCTCCGCAACAAACTTTCTCTGACTATGGGCGGCCCACTGCCAGACGGTTACAGACATCACCATCAGTTTGTTGCCCCCTCCACCTATAAAAGGGGGAACCCCAGATACGTTATTCTATAAGCTCTCATTTTTACCTAGAAACTCTGCTAAAATTTTCGTTCGAGCACTCCATTCTTGTTAAGGCAGAGAACTGACTTGAGTGTCGGAGGGTCTTGCCGGAGCAACCCCACCTCCAGTTTAGACTTCTTTGCTGGTCCCAGCGGCGACCGCGACTCCAGCTTCTCCGGCGTAAGCTGATTTTTATACCAACAGGATTGGCGCTAGAGGAAGGGTCTGTGTCTTCGCGGTACCCTTGTTCTTAAAGGGGCGCTCAACGGGACCGCCCCCGGGCATCTTTTCCGACATCCTCTCGTCCCTCCTTTACTTGGTCTTTGCCCGATGCCTCCCCGCAAGGCGTCCACATGACGATCCACGGCCTCCGCGGCCAGATCTCAGGCTCTGGCCTCACCTCCAATTTTCCAGCCTCCTCCTCCTCCTCCGGTGACGGCGGTTGGCGTGGAGCAATTTGATCTGCTGGTGCAGCAGCAGGTCAGAGGCCGTCCAGGCCATGCAGCAGCAGCAGCAGTCGCAAGCATCAGTGCGCTTGGAAAGGGTGTCACCGGAACACCAGAATCCGACGGTGGGGCGGGCCACTTGGGCCAGCCGTCTCATCTTTCCTGGGAAGACGAACCCGAGGGTGGAGAGCCCTCAATCGGATCATGACTCCACCGCTGGAAGATTTCTGCCCCCATTCTACCAGAGGACCCTCGAGACCCGAAGTCGAGAGGATTTCCTGGATCGGAGACTCCAAGAGATGAACCGGCGGATCGAAGAACTCCGCCACGCTCCCCCCGCTTATGGTGAGGATATTTGCACTGACCCTCCCTTTTCTCAAATGATTATGCAGGAACCGATCCTGCCAAACTTCAAACTCCCCCAGTTCGAAAGCTACAACGGGACTTCAGACCCGATCGATCATTTGGAAGCCTTTCGGACGATGATGCTGCTTCATGGCGCACCCGACACCATTCTATGCCGAGCCTTCCCATCCACCTTGAAGGGAGCGGCGAGAAACTGGTACTCGACGCTGAAGTCGGGTACCATCTTTTCCTTCGATCAAATGAGCCATCAATTCGTGGCCCATTTTGTCAGCAGCCGGTGCCCCCGAAAGGGCTCGGAGTCCCTCATGAATATCAGGCAGAGGGAGGGGGAGTCCATTCGGGCCTACATCAACCGCTTCAATGTTGCAGCGCTGGAGGTCCGAAATTTGGACCAATCGGTAGCAATGGCCGCTCTGAAGGGCGGCCTTCAGAAGAATGACCTTTTGTTCTCCCTGGAGAAAAAGTACCCCAGAGATTTTGTTGATTTGTTGGCTTGAGCTGAAGGGTATGCCCGAGCGGAAGAAGCCTTCAAAATGAAGGATGAGGAGACCGCAAGAGAGCGGCAGGCGGGAGACTCAAGTAAGCCCGCAGTCGAAAAAAGGTCGAGAGAAGCTTGGCCACATTCTCGATCCCCTCTTGGGCACAAGCGTGCCCATACTCCGCCCCGGATACGTAGGCAGAGAAGTCTGGATCGTGTGGTTCGGTGGGGTTCGCCACCGGGAAGATTCCGCAACTACGCCCCCCTCAACGTCTTGAAGACCCAGGTACTGATGGAGGTCAGGGAGCAGCTCCCTAGGCCAGAGAGGATGCGCACACACCCCCAGAAGTGCAACCCTAATAAGTTCTGTCTCTACCACCGCGACCATGACCACGACACGAAGGAATGCATCCAGCTTTGAGATGAGATCGAGGAGCTCATCCGGTGAGGTCGACTCGACAGGTTCATCCGATGCCGGCCTAAGGATAGAAAAGACCGGCCAAGGGCCCTGCCGCAACCTGAACCTCCAAGGAGGGAGGAGCAGC
The DNA here is from genome assembly GCF_000442705.2 of Elaeis guineensis. NCBI lineage: Eukaryota > Viridiplantae > Streptophyta > Magnoliopsida > Arecales > Arecaceae > Elaeis > Elaeis guineensis. The sequence continues at coordinate 56,456,469 of NC_026000.2, forward strand.
TCGGGGATCGGCCTCCAATTGGGACCATCGACTCCATCACCGGAGGGCCTCAAGGAGGAGCAGACCTTCCACGACCATGAAACTCGGGAAACCTGTAAATGTATCGCTTACGACCTTGCCCTGAATCTAAATTCCTTTCGACTTTGCATGTTTCTCCCATTTGGCATGGATTTGTTACGACTGAGGATGACCCCTTCAAACAATTAAAACAAGGTTATATTAGGAATGGGAGGAGAACCTCATCCTAACATAAATAAAATGAAAGTCCGATTACCTTGAGATCGGATTGGGGGAGACGCCTTACAACGCCCTAATGCACCCCCACAGTCATGTCAGGAATAGGAGGAGAACCTCATCCTGACATGAGCAAAGTCAAAGGTCCAGTTCTTTTAGATCGGATGGGGGGAGAGGCCTTACAACGCCCGAATGCGCCCCCACAGCCATGTCAGGAATAGGAGGAGAACCTCGTCCTGACATGAGCAAAGTCAAAAGCCCGGTTCTTTTAGACCGGATGGGGGGAGAGGCCTTATAACGCCCTAATGCGCCCCCACAGTCATGTCAGAAATAGGAGGAGAACCTCATCCTGACATAAGCAAAGTCAAAGGCCCGATTCTTTTAGACCGGATGGGGGGAGAGGCCTTACAACGCCCTAATGCGCCCCCACAGCCATGTCAGGAACAGGAGGAGAACCTCGTCCTGACATGAGCGAAGCCGAAGGCCCGATTCTTTTAGACCGGACGGGGGGAGAGGCCTTACAATGCCCTAATGCGCCCCCACAACCATGTCAGGAACAGGAGGAGAACCTCGTCCTGACATGAGCGAAGCCGAAGGCCCGATTCTTTTAGATCGGATGGGGGGAGAGACCCTTGCGATGGCCCTTATGTACCCCCACGGCCCCGTTGGGAATAGGAGGAGAACCTCGTCCTAACTTGAGCTGAAATCGACTACGTCAGGAATGAAAGGAGAACCTCGTCCTGATGGTGACGAAACCCGACCGCCCAACAAGATCGGATGAAGGGGAAAGGCCCCTCGGTGGCACCTTCACACTTCTACGCAACCCCACAAAAAGCAAGGGAAGGGCCCTCACTCTGAAAAGAGGAGGAAAATTAAAAAGAAAAAGTGACAAACTACGTCGGAAACAGATGAAGGACAAACCACACCAAAGACCTAAGGAACCTCACCTCAACAAAGACGGAAAGTTCCTACCAAACACCCCCGGCCTTTAAGAAGGCTGTCGACACAGGTAAAGAAAACAGCAACGCCTCCGAGGTAACGTGGAGTTCGAACCACCAAGCTCGAGCCTACGGCCATGAACGACGAGGAAAGCGAACCAGTGTATCGACGATCGGGCACCTCCAAACGATGTCAACGTCGGACAAGTCGAACAATAAGAGAAGTTCGACGGACGATAATTTTATGCAATATGCGGACGAGATAACACAAAATCTCCTTTTCATTCTATTTGTGAAATATACATCACGAAGCCCAGAAGGCCAAAGGAAGAAAAGCAAAACGACAAAAGCGAAACAAAACAACAAAAGGAAAATGTATACATGAAAAGACAGAAGGCCAAGAAGAGCCCTAGGGAAGCTCTGCTCCTTCCGACCTAGAATTATCTACTCCACCCCTTATCCAGGACTGCCTCAGATTCTTAACTTCTTCTTCTAGCTCTCTCTTTTTCAGCAGCGCATCCTGGAGCGCCCGACGAAGTCGTTGGCTTTCGGTCTCCGCCTCTCAATGCCTCTTTCTCAGGACCTCAGATTCTGCCTCCGCGTCCGTGATGGCCTGCTGCTCGTATGCCAGTTGGACCTTCAATTGCTGCAGCTCAGCCATCCTTTCCCCGAGGGTGATAGAAAGCCTTTCGACGGTTCCTCTTAGAGATTGGAGTTCATTAGAATTCCGAGCAGAAGTAAGCTGAGCCCTGTCAGCCAGCTGCCTCTGAAGATGGATGACTTAATCGGCCACCACCCTGAGTCCCCCTTTATATTCATCCACCTGCCTGCGCCAACCGGCCCGATGCACGTCGTAGCTCACCTCGGCATCCTGAAGCTGCTGCTGAAGGTCGGAGACCTTCTTCGACCACTCCCAGTCGCCGTCGGCCCGGGCCAAGAGCCGGGATGAACTCCCTTCCAGCTGGCCAATCCTCTCCTGCGCAGCTGACAGTTCCACCCAGAGAGAGCTGATCTTGGCAGCTTGAGCCCAAATTCGATCGCTGGCACTCTTCTTGTGTTCCTCGAGCTCCTTCACGAAGTTCGTCTTCCTCCGGCTATACTCCATGATCTCCTTCACGTGGAGATTCCAAAAGCGGGTGGCCTCTGAGGTGGCTTCAGAGTAACCCTCCCTTAACCTACGAAGCTCGCCTTCCATCTTCTTCGACCTTTTCATCGTATGAAGAACCTCCTTCTTCAGCTGCTAGATCGTGGACTTCAGCGGAATCCCCTGGGGTAGGGGAAGTGCCTTGGCAGGACACTGCCATCAAGAGACAGAAGTGTCAAGGCACGTCTCATTGTAGAAAGAAAAATAAAAAGGGGGGAAGGGAGAGAAGAGAAGCCATCCACGGTGAGAAATTCAACTTTATTGATTGAATGATTCTTGAAGATAAAAAGAAAGAGAAAAATTACAGTAAAAGAAAGCTACAAGGTCGGAGGTCTCAGACCTCAGAAGCAGGAGTTGGGGAGCTCGGTGTCCCTGGAAGGGGGGCTGCGGCAGCAGTAGCGGCAGGGGAAGGCCCGGCCTCATCTTCAGACTCCTCGCCCAAGAAGCTGAGGTCGAGCTCAAAAAATTTCCTGGCCACCTTCTCCTGGCAGAGCTCGAACCCCTTGATGAAGGCTTCCTGGCCAAACCGGACGTTCAGGTCTCTCATCTCCATGGAGGCCTTGAACTCCTCTACTGCAAGACCCCTGGCCTTCGAGATCAAGACTGGAATCTGCTCCGTCAAATTGGCGACCCCGGCCTCCGCCGTTCTCACCGTCTCCTCCAAGGTCTGTTTCTCCTCCTCCTGGGCCTGCTTCTCTTTCTCCAGGGCCTCTTGGAGGGCAACTACTTCAGCGGCCTTTTCCTTGAGGCGGGCGACTTCGGTCCGACGACGCTCCTCCGCCTGGATGGCATCCCTCCTCGCCTGATTTGTCACCTCGATGTTGGCAAGGAGTTGGTGCCCAATCTGTAAAGATGGCTAGGGGATCAGAACAGGGGTCGAAAAACCAATTAAACAAAGATTTGTTTACCTCGAGAAAGGACCCCAGGGAGTCCCAAACCCGCTGCTCGGGATCGACGCGATCGATCCTCTCGACGACATTAGGCAGAATGCAGCCGTCGATCAACCGCTTGATCAGGTTCCTGTCATTGAAGGGGTTCTCTGGCTCTTCTTCAGAGCCGAGGGACTCGTCAGAGGTGGCTCGACGGTTACTCACCCTGCGGGCCACCGACTTCCTTCTCTTCCCCCTCTTGACTACGGGCGCCTCTGTGGAGCGGACCCCCGAAACGGGGGCCCCAGTCGGTGGATCCTTGAAAAGGCCCGAGGGGCCGTTGGTTCGGTGTCCGAAGGAACGTCGATCGCTGGAGCTGCCTGGACAGGCGCGGCCAAGCTTGTCTCCTCCGCCCTGGCCCTCTTTGCTGATCCGGAGGCCACGGCACCCTTTCTTTTGTGGGCCTTGAGGCCCCTGGCAAGCATCCGTGCTGCTTCGGCGTCCATTCCTTAAAAAAAAAAAATCAATCAATCAAAAATCAGAAATGATAATGAGGTGAAAAAGGAAGGAGTAGCATGCACAAAAAAAAAAGAAAGAAAAAAAAGAAAAAAAAGAGAAAAGAGAGGAAAAAGAAAAGAAAAAGAAGAAGGACGGAAGAAGAGAAGAGAAAGGAAAAGATGGAGTACTCGCAGGATCCTGGGGGCTTAGGTCGATGTTGAACAAAAATTGCTCCCTCAGAAGGTTGGGAAGGGAAGGAGCGGAGTAGTCAAGAAGCTTTCGGGCAGCCTGGAGGTCGTCCTCCCCCAGGCTAGGGGCCCGACAGATAGAATCCCTCAGAGAGCCCCAAGGGGGCAGGCCCAGCCTCAGGGTCGGGCAGTGGACGAAGAGGTATTTTCCCTTCCAGTTGTGGATTGAAGAGGGGACACCTTTCAGCAACCCCTTCTTGCCGAACTGAGGGGAGAAATACCACCAGTCCTTCGCCGAAGGATGACGCTTGAAGGTATAGAAATGCCTGAACAGAGAGAGGGACGGCTGGACCTTGACTATGTGGCAAAGGGAGAGAAATCCTATCAAAAATCTAAAAGAATTCGAAGCAATTGAAGCCAAAGAGATATCTAGGAAGCGGAAGAGGGCGATAACAAAGGACGGGAGCGGAAGCCGGAGCCAGGCACGAAATGCCTCCTGATACAAGCAAAAACGATCGGGTGGGGGAGTGCTAGCCCGGTCAGAGGGGCCAGGCAGCTCCAGGTCGTACTCAGGAGGAACTCCATACTGAACCCTTATCAGAAGGAGTTCATCCGGGGTCAGGGAGCATGGAATGGTGCCCGGTGCAAAAATCGGGCGAAGCCCAGCCCCAGATGCGGGTTCATCTACAGAACGAGGAACCTGGGGGGTTGAGGCGAAAGAACTCCCGGAACTGCTGGAAGCGAAAGAGCGAAAGATATTTTAGATAACTTCGAATGAAGACTCTGAAGATTCCGAAGAAAACAGATAGAATAAAGGATGAGAGGTCACAGGAGACCAACTCAGAGGAAGGCGACAGGAGAAAATGGCGAAGAAAAGGCCCCTAAGCGGCAGAGAGAAGAGCGAAGATTCTGGGACTAACCTAGATCACTCTGAAGGATGCAGAGGGGCGAGGACAGGGACGACTCGAAGGATGCCTATAGCCCAAGAAGACGCCAAAGAGAATCGGGACTCTCGAAGAAGGGGCAGATACTGATGGAACTCTCGAGTGGAATGGGGGCCCCTAAAGGCTGAAGGACGGGTTTAAATAGGCCCTAGGATCTGACGCCATAATGATCGCGAATCCTCCCAGACCGGCCCGCGCTCGACACGTGTCCCACTCGCCATGGCAGGTGGCTAAAAGCGGCTGACGGCTGACAGAGCCATTACTGCACCATACCTGGGCCAGCGTACCAACGGGAATTTCGAAGGGTCCCTTCGTATCGTCCCGATTTGAAAAGACTCCAGCACGCGCGCATTTAATGCCAAAATATCTGGGGGCGGTCGTGCGCAGGATTCGAGGGAACAACTTCGGCTGTGCCGATCTCTCTGTACTTCTTTCATTCGAAATTCAAACTCGGAAGTAGGGGGACTGGTGTTGGGTATAAAATACCCTCAGCCGAAGTTCTCAGCAGGATTGACCCTTGCAGGTCCCCTCCGACTTTCGACTACTGGTGGACTCCGCCCGGACTCCTACGGGAGCCGGGCTCCGTCCACAACTTCGTAGGAGTCTGGGCTCCGTCCACAACTTCAACCGCAAGGAAGACTCTGTCCGGACTCCTACGGGAGCCGGGCTCCATCACCAACTTCAACTGCTGGTAAGCTCCGCCCGGACTCCTATGGGAGCCGGGCTCCGTCACCAACTTCAACTGCTGGTAAGCTCCGTCCGACTCCTACGGGAGCCGGACTTCGCACCTGACTTTAATTGCAGGAAGACTCTGCCCGGACTCCTACGGGAGCCAGGCTCCGTCCCCAACTTCAACCGCAAGGAAGACTCCGCCCGGACTCCTACAGGAGCCGGGCTCCGTCACCAACTTCAACTGCTGGTAAGCTCCGCCCGGACTCTTACGGGAGCCGGGCTTCGTCACCAACTTCAACTGCTGGTAAGCTCCGTCCGGACTCCTACGAGAGCCAGACTTCGCACCTGACTTTAATTGCAGGAAGACTCCGCCCGGACTCCTACGGGAGCCAGGCTCCGTCCCCAACTTCAACCGCAAGGAAGACTCTGCCTGGACTCCTACGGGAGCCGGGCTCCATCACCAACTTCAACTGCTGGTAAGCTCCGTCTGGACTCCTACGGGAGCCGGACTTCGCACCTGACTTTAATTGCAGGAAGACTCCGCCCGGACTCCTACGGGAGTCGGGCTACGTCTCCAACTTCAACCGCAAGGAAGACTCCACCCGGACTCCTATGGGAGCCGGGCTCTGTCCCCAACTTCAACCGCAAGGAAGACTCCGCCCGGACTCCTACGGGAGTCGGGCTCCGTCCCCAACTTCAACCGCAAGGAAGACTCCGCCCAGACTCCTACGGGAGCCGGGCTCTGTCACCAACTTCAACTGCTGGTAAGCTCCGCCTGGACTCCTACGGGAGCCGTGCTACGTCCCCAACTTCAACCGCAAGGAAGACTCCGCCCGGGCTCCTACGGGAGCCGGGCTCCGTCCCCAACTTCAACCGCAAGGAAGACTCTGCCCGGACTCCTACGGGAGCCGGGCTCCGTCACCAACTTCAACTGCTGGTAAGCTTTGCCCAGACTCTTACGGGAGCCGGGCTCCATCACCAACTTCAACTGCTGGTAAGCTCCGCCCGGACTCCTACGGGAGCCGGGCTCCGTCACCAACTTCAACTGCTGGTAAGCTCCGTCCGGACTCCTACGGGAGCCGGACTTCGCACCTGACTTTAATTGTAGGAAGACTTCGCCCAGACTCCTACGGAAGCCAGGCTCTGTCCCCAACTTCAACCGCAAGGAAGACTCCACCCAGACTCCTACGGGAGCCGGGCTCTGTCCCCAACTTCAACCGCAAGGAAGACTCCGCCCGGACTCCTACGGGAGCCGGGCTCTATCCCCAACTTCAACCGCAAGGAAGACTTCGCCCGGACTCCTACGGGAGCCGGGCTCCGTCCCCAACTTCAACCGCAAGGAAGACTCCGCCCGGACTCCTACGGGAGCCAGGCTCCGCCACCAACTTCAACTACTGGTAAGCTCTGCCCGGACTCCTACGGGAGTCGGGCTCCGTCACCAACTTCAACTGCTGGTAAGCTCCGTCCGGACTTCTACGGGAGCCAGACTTCGCCCCTGACTTTAATTGCAGAAGACTCCGCCCAGACTCCTACGGGAGCCGGACTCCGTCCCCAACTTCAACCGCAAGGAAGACTCCACCCGGACTCCTACGGGAGCCGAGCTCCGCCCACGACTCCAACAGCAAGGACACTCCACCCAGACCCCTACGGGAGCCGGACTCCACCCCCGGCTGTGACTGAAGGAAGACTCCATCCGAGCTCCTGTCGAAGCCGGATTCCGAGCTCCTCTCGGACAAATGGCTAACTACCTCTCTCCGCCAGACACTCCAGCCGGACTTCAGCCGGCAGACTTTCATCTCCTGGCGCACCGCAGTAACAGCCACGACCCTGCTCCACGGCAGATTCCACGCGGCTCCATCACTCCACGACCCTGCTCCATCTCCTGCGACGGATTCCACGCTGCTCCATCACTCCCTGGCAGGCCGTAATAATGGCCACGATCCTGCTCCACTTCCTGCGATGGATACCGCGCAATTCTTCTATCCTCTGGCAAGTCGCGACAACGGACGCCGCTCCACTCCTCGTGGCAGACTCCACGTGGCACGCCCCGGTAATAGCCACGGGTCCACCCCACTACTCTCCACAACAAATTTTTCCTGACTATGGGCGGCCCACTGCCAGACGGTTACAGGCATCACCATCAGTTTGTTGCCCCCTCCGCCTATAAAACGGAGAACCCCAGATACGTTATTCTATAAGCTCTCATTTTTACCTAGAAACTCTGCTAAAATTTTCGTTCGAGCACTCCATTCTTGTTGAGGCAGAGAACTGACTTGAGCGTCGGAGAGTCATGCCGGAGCAACCCCACCTCCGGTCTAGACTTCCTTTGCAGGTCCCAGCGGCGACTGCGACTCCAGCTTCTCCGGCGTAAGCGGATTTTTGCACCAACAATATATATATATATATGTATACACACACACACACACACACACACATATATATATATATGTATTGTTGGGTAAAAAATCCCCCCAGTCGAAGTTCGTGTCAGGAGTGATCCTCCCGAAATTCTACCGACGTCCGATCTTCGGCGACATCTTTTCGAACCTCTTCGGCGGTCGAGCCTCCGCAACGTTCCCAAGTCCTGCCGACGGATAAACCCCCACCAGTGTCGACCAGATTCTCCACGATGGACGGACTCCATCCAAGTTTCTACGGTGGTCGACCACCTTCTAGACTTCGTCCGAGCTCCTACGGGAGTCGGACTTCTTCCCCGAACCCCGATTGCAGGTAGACTTCGTTCGAGCTCCTACGGGAGCCGGACTTCTTCCCCGAACTTAGACTGCAGATAGACTTCATCTGAGCTCCTACAGGAGCCGAACTTCAGTCCCAAGCTCCTATCGCAGGTGGGCCTCATCCGAGTTCTGGGAAGGGCCGGACTCTGGGCCCCCACCACAAGCGGTCTACTCCGAACTTCTACCACAAGCGGTCTGCTCCGAACTACCACTACAAGCGGTCTGCTCCAAATTTCTACTACGAGCGGTCCACGTCGGATTTATACTGTAAGCCTCCACCTGAGCTTCTATTGTGAGCGAACTCCTTCCGAACTTCTATTGCAGGCAGGCTTTGATCGAGCTTCCTCGACAAATGATCCCCATCCGGACCTCTACAGAGATCGAACTCCGACCGAACTTCTGTAGCGGACAGGTTCCGGATGAACTCCTATGACACATGGACTCCGACAGCCGGACCCCTCCAGCGGATGAACCTCTCCAGCGCCATCCGACATCCACTGTCGGTCGACCTTCTGCCGAATTCTACATGAAATCGAACTTCATCTATGGAAAGCCTCTGACCGAGCTCCTATAGCAAATGACCCTCGCCTGCAGTACTAGCGCCCAAGGCACCCAACGGTGGAGGGCTTGCCAGCAACATCCGAGCTCTTCTCAGATGGAGAGCTACCTCTCTCTGTCGGACACCTCAACCGAGCTTCGACCGATAGGTCTGGACTCCCTGACAGGCCACAATAATGGCCATGACTCTGCTCCACTTCCTCTGACAGATTTCGCGCGGCTCCGCCACTCTCTGGCAAGTCATGACAACAGAGACTACTCCACTCCCCACGACAAGCTCCACGTGGTTTTGAATAGCCCCTGACACCACTACTCTCTGCAACAAACTCCTTATGGCCTTGAACGACCCACTACCAGGCGGTTACAAATGTCGCTATCAGTCTGTTGCATCCTCCGCCTATAAAAAGGGGACCACAGATATGTTATTCTCTAAGCTCTAATCTCTATCTCAAAACTCTGCAAAAATTTCCATTCGAGCACTCCATTCTTGTTGAGACAGAGAACTGACTTGAGCGTCGGAGGGTCTTGCCAGAGCACCCCCAACTCTGGTTTAGACTTCCTTTGCAGGTCCTAGCAGCGACCGCGACTCCCACGACTCCAGCTTCTCCGATGCTGACAGATTTTTGCACCAACAGGATTAGCGCTAGAGGAAGGGGCTGCTGTCTTCGCAGTACCTTTGTTCTTAAAGGAGCGCTCAACGGGATAGCCTCCGGTCATCTTCTCCGACATCCTCTTCTTCTTTTTCTATTGGATCTTCACCCGATGCCTCCCCGCAAAGCATCCATCCGGCGATCCACGGCCTCCACGACCAGATCTCAGGCTCCGACCTCACCTCCAGTTTCTCAGGCTCCTCCTCCTCCGACAATGGTGGTTGGCATAGAGCAATTCAACCTACTGGTTTAGTAGGTCAGAGGCCTCACTGAAGCGGTGTAGGCCATGCAGCAGCAGCAACAGCCACAGGCGTCAGTGCGACTGGAGAGAACGTCATCGAAACTCCAAAATCCGACGGTAGGACGGGCCACTTGGGCCAGTCGCCCCACCTTTCTCGAAAAGATGAATCCGAGGGTGGAGAGCCCTCAGTCAGATCACGATTCTACTCCTGGAAGATCTCTACCTCTATTCTACCAGAAGACTCTCGAGACTCATAGTCGAGAGGATTTCCTAGATCGAAGGCTCCAGAAGATGAACCGGTGGATCGAAGAACTCCGCCACGCTCCCCCCGCTTATGGTGAGGACATTTGTACTGACCCTCCCTTCTCTCAAATGATCATGCAGGAACCGATCCCGCCAAACTTCAAGCTCCCTCAATTTGAAAGCTACGACGGGACTTCAGACCCAGTTGACCACCTGGAGGCCTTCCGGACAATGATGCTACTCCATGGCGCGCCAGACGCCATCCTGTGCTGAGCTTTTCCATCCACCTTGAAGGGAGCAGCAAGAAACTGGTACTCAATGCTGAAGCCGGGTACCATCTTTTTCTTTGATCAGATGAGCCACTAGTTTGCAGCTCATTTTGTTAGCAGCCGACGTCCCCGGAGGGGTTCGGAGTCCCTCATCAACATCAAGCAAAGGGAGGGGGAGTCCATCTGGGCTTACATCAACCATTTCAACGTCGCCGCATTAGAGGTCCGAAACTTGGACCAATCGGTCACGATGGCCGCTCTGAAAGGCAGCCTTCAAAAGAATGACCTTCTATTCTCCTTGGAAAAGAAGTACCCCAGAGATTTTGCCGATTTGCTGGCTCGGGCCGAAGGATACACCAGAGCAGAAGAAGCCTTCAAGATGAAGGATGAGGAGACCGCGAGAGAGCGGCAGGCATGAGACTCGAGTAAGCCCGCAGTCGAAAACGGTCCGAGAGAAGCTCGACTACGTTCTCGAACTCCTCTCGGGTACAAGCGCGCCCAGACTCCTCTCCGAGCATGCAGGCAGAGAAGCCCGGAGTGCAGGGTTCGGTGGGGCTCTCTCCCAGGAAGATTCCGCAGCTATGCCCCCCTCAACGCGTCAAAAACCTAGGTGCTGATGGAAGTCAGAGAGCAGCTCCCAAGGCCAGAAAGGATGCGCACACATCCCGGGAAGCACAATCCTAACAAGTTCTACCTCTTCCATCGTGATCACGGCCATGACATAGAGAAATGCATTCAACTCCGAGACGAGATCGAGGAGCTCATCAGATGAGGTTGGCTCAACAGGTTCATTCGACGTCGGCCTGAGGGTAGAGAGGATCGGCCAAGGGTCCTGCCACAACCTGAGCCGCCGAGGAGGGAAGAGAAGTCTGAAGATCGACCTCCAATTGGGATCATTAACTCTATCTCTGGAGGACCTTGACAGGGAGCAGACCTTCTACAACCCTGAGATTTGAAAAACCTGTAAATATATTACGAACGACTTTGCTTTAAATCAAGATTCCTTTCAGATTTGCATATCTTTTCTTTTTTGCATGAACTTGTAACGACAGGGGATAACCCCTTCAGACCACGAAAACAGATCCTAATATGGGCAAGGCCGAAGGCCCGATTATTTTTAGACCGGATGGGGGGAGAGGCCCTACAACGCCCTTGTGAGCCCCCACAGTCATGTTAGGGACAGGAGAAGAACCTCGTCCTAACATGAGCAAGGCCGAAGGCCCAGTTATTTTTAGACCGGATGGGGGGAGAGGCCCTACAACGCCCTTATGTGCCCCCACAGCCATGTTAGGGACAGGAGGAGAACCTCGCCCTAATATGAGCAAGGCCGAAGGCCCGGTTATTTTTAGATCGGATGGGGGGAGAGGCCCTACAATGCCCTTATGTGCCCCCACAGCCATGTTAGGGACAGGAGGAGAACCTCGCCCTAACATGAGCAAGGCCGAAGGCCCGATTATTTTTAGATCGGATGGGGGGAGAGGCCCTACAGTGCCCATATGTGCCCCCACCGCCCTGTTAGGGACAAGAGGAGAACCTCGCCCTAACATGAGCAAGGCCGAAGGCCCGGTTATTTTTAGACCGGATGGGGGGAGAGGCCCTACAGCGCCCATATGTGCCTCCACCGCCCTGTTAGGGACAGGAGGAGAACCTTGCCCTAACATGAGCAAAGTCGAAGGCCCAGTTACCCTTAGATCGGATGGAGGGAGAGGCCCCGCAACGCCCATATGTGCCCTCACAGCCCTGTTAGGAACGGGGGAGGAACCTCGTCCTAACCTGAGCTGAAATCGACTGCATCAGAAATAGGAGAAGAATCTCGTCCTGACACCAACTAAGGTCCGACCATTCGAGACCTGATAAAAAAGAAGAGAACCTTCTCGACGGCCCTTCTACGCTACCGCAACCCCGTAAAAAGCTAGGGAGAACCCTTGCTTAAAAGGAGGAAGGAGAAAGAGAAAGAGAGATCTACGGTCACGAACGAAAAGGCAAATCAACACGACGATGGCTAGGAACCTTCAAACGATATCGACGTCGAACAAATAAAAAAACACAAGAAATTCAATAATGATGACCTAATACAAAAATGAACAAAGAACCTTCGGACAACATCGACATCGAACGAGACAAAAATGGAAGAAGTCCGACGGACGACAATTCAACATAGCACGTGGGCAAGGTAACAAAAATCTCTTTTTCATTTCGTTAGCAAGGTATGCGTTACAGAGCCCAGAAGGCCAAAAAGAAAAAAAAAATGACAAAAGAAGACACAAAGAAGGACGAAAGGCAAAAAGAGCCCTGAGGGGGCCCGGCTTCTTCCGACTTCGAACTTTCAGCTTCGACCCTCATCAGGGAGTGCCTTAAGTTTTCGACTTCTTCTTTCAATTCTTTCTCCCTCAATAGCATCTCCATATACCTCCGATGAAACTGTTGGCTTTCGTTCTCTGCCTCTCGGAGCCTCTTTCTCAGGACCTCGGATTCTGCCTCCGCATCCTTGACCACCTGCTGCTCATATACCAGCTGGATCTTCAACTGCTACAGCTCGGCCTTCCCCTCTCCAAGGGCGACGGATAGCTCTTCTATGGTTCCTCTTAGGGATTGGAGTTCGTCGGGATCCCGAACAGGAGCAAGCTGGGCTCCTTCAGATAACTGCCTTTGAAGGCGGGCAACCTCGTCGGTCACCATCCTGAGCTTCCTCCTGTAGTCGTCCACCTGCTTGCACCAGCCGGCCCGGTATGCATTATAGTTCGCCTCAGCATCCTAGAGCTGTTGCTGAAGGTCGAAGAACTTCTTCGACCATTCTCGATCACTGTCAGCCCGAGTCGAAAGCCAGGATGAGCTTCCTTCCAACTGGAAGATCTTCTCCTGTGCAGCCGACAGCTCCACTCCAAGAGAGCTGATCTTGGAAGCTTGAGCCCAAGATCGATCGCTGGCGTGCTTCTTATGTTCCTCGAGCTCCTTCTCAAAGTTTGCTTTCTTCCGACTGTACTCCATGATCCCCTTCACGTGGAGGTTTCGAAAGTAGTGGCCTCCGCAGTGGCCTCAGAGTGCCTCTCCCTCAGCCTGCGAAGTTCGTCCTCCATCTCCTTCAACCTTTTTGTTAAATGACGAACTTTTTTCTTCAGATGTCGGATCGTGGACTTCAGCAGAACTCCCTGTGGCAAGGGAAGCACTTCGGTAGGACACTGCCATCAGGAGACAAAAATGTCAAGGCACGGCTCATTGCAAAAAAAAAAAAAAAGAAAAGAGCAAAGAAGCCCCCCATAAGGAGAAACTCAATTTTATTGATTGAATGTTTCTTAAAGACAAAAGGGAAAAGAGAAATCGTAGTAAAAGAAAAATATAAAGTCAGAGGTCTCAGACCTCCGAAGCAGGAGTAGGGGAGCTCGATGTTCTTGGAAGGGGGGCTGCGGTGGTAGCGGCAGCAGGAGAGGGCCGGGCTTCATCTTCAGACGCCTCATCCAAGAAGCTGAAGTCGAGCTTAGGAAATTTCTTGACCACCTTCTCTTGGCAGAGCTCGAATCCTTTGATGAATGCATCTTGGCCGAACTTGACATTCAGATCCCTCATCTCAGTAGAGGCCTTGAACTCCTCCACCGCTTGGACCCTGATCTTCGAGATCAAAATCAAAATCTGCTTCGTCAAATTTGCGACCTCGGCCTCCGCCTTCCTCACCATCTCCTCCGAGGTCTGCTTTTCTTTCTCAAGAGCCTCTTGGAGGTTGGCTACCTCGGCAGTCTTTTCCTTGAGGTGGGCGGCCTCGGTCCGACGGCCCTCCTCTACCTGGATGGTGTCCCTCCTCACCTATTCATCACCTCGATGTTGGCGAGGAGCTGGTGCCCGATCTGCAAGGGCGGCCAGGAGGTCAGAATGAAAGTTGAGAAGTTAATTGAATGAAGGAGCGAGGGGAAGGAGGAAAGTGAATCTGTTTACCTCGAGAAAGGACCCTAGAGAGTCCCAAACCCGCTGTTCGGGATCGACGCGAACGATCCTCTGGACGACTTCAGGCAGGATGCACCCATCGACCAGTCGCTTTATTAGGTCCCTGTCATTAAAGGGATTCTCCACCGGCTCTTCCTCGGAGCCGTGGGATTCTTCGATGGTGGCTCGACGGTCGCTGACCCTACGGGCCACCGTCTTCTTTCTCCTCCCCCTCTCAACCCCTGGCACCTCCTTGAAGCGGGCCCCTGGAGCGGGAACCTCGATGGGAGAACTCCTTGAAGAGGCCCGGAGAACCGAGGGCTTGGCGTCTGAAGGAACATCGACCGTGAGAGCCGCCTGGGCAGGCGTGGCCAAGCTCGTTTCCTCCATTCTGGCCTTCTTTGCCGACCCGAAGGCCGGAGCACCTTTTCTTTTGTGAACCTTGAGGCCCCTGGCAAGCATCCGTGTTGCTTCGGCGTCCATTCCTTAAAAAAAAAAAGAAGAAAAAAGAGAGAAAAAAAGAGATCAGCAATGGAGTGAAAGAGGAAGAGGTGACACGTAGTTAAAAAAAAAAAAGAAGAAAAAAAAGAGAAAGAGGGGGAGAGAAGAAGAAGAGAAGAAGAAAAGAAGAAGAAAGGAAAGATGGAATACTCGCAAGATCCAGGGGACTCAGGCCGATGTTGAACAGAAACTGCTCATTCAGAAGGTTGGGAAGGGAAAAAGTTGGATAACTAAGAAGCTTTCGGATGGCCTGAAGGTCGTCCTCCCCCAGGCTAGGAGCCCGACGGATAGAGTCCCTCAGGAAGCCGCAAGGGGGCAATCCCAGCTCTAAGGTCGGACATTGGACGTAAAGGTACTTTTCCTTCCAGTTATGGATAGAAGAGGGAGCACCTTTCAGCAATCCCTTCTTACCGAACTGGGGAGAGAAGTACCACCAGTCCTTTGCCGAGGGGTAGCGCTTGAAGGTGTAAAAATACCTAAACAAAGAAAGAGATGGCTGAACTTCGACTACATGGCAAAGGGAGAGGAACCCTATCAAAAACCTAAAAGAATTCGACGCAACTAAAGCTAAAGAAATGTCTAGAAAATAAAAAAGAGCGATGACGAAGGATGGAAGCGGGAGCCGGAGCCCAGCACGGAAGGCCTCCTGGTACAGGTAGAAACGGCCAGGTGGGGGGTGCTAGCCCGGTCGGCGGGACCAGGAAGCTCCAGATCGTACTCCGGAGGAACTCCATACTGAATCTTTATCAGTAAAAGTTCGTCCGGAGTCAGAGAACAGGGAATGGCGCCCGACGCAAAAATCGGATGAGGCCCAGCCATAGATGTGGGTTCGTTTACAGTATGAGGGTTCTGGGGGACTAAGGCAGACGAGCT